>NW_011887753.1:803865-952513 GCF_000806365.1 Fopius arisanus
TTCTAAAAAAATTCACCACTCTCGCAATAATGGGAATTCCCGGGAGAAGTGAACTGATCTGAGTTTCGTATCGACCGTAGATTCGAAATGAACAAGAATGGGCCCTCGTGGAGCGATTTTTAATTTTTTCATTTTTGGACAATTCTTCACTTGAAAAATTTCCTAAAAAAATTCACCACTCTCGCAATAATGGGAATTTCCGGGAAAACTGAACTGATCTGAGTTTCATATCGACCATAGATTCGGAATTAACAAGAATTGGCCCTCGTGGAGCGATTTTTAATTTTTTCATTTTTTAAAAAATTTTCACTCGAAAATTTTTCCTCCCTCAATTAAATTCAATCTTTATTTTGAAAAATTTTTGAAAAGTTTTTTTTTCCGAAAAAAATTGTTGGAAAATTTGCAAATCGGGTATGTTCTCCCGTTACGTCAATCGAGCTCTTTTCAAATTTTAAAATCAGGGCTGACTTCCATGCATTGAGAAAAAAAATTTTTACCCGTAAATGTTTTTGCAAAATTTTCGATCAGCTCCAGCCTGATAATTATTTTTTGCACTCTCAATTTGAGTGGAAATTGCATTGAAATCGTAAGAATTTCGCAACAGTGGTTGATCTTAGGATAAAGGAACTCTTAGGATAATTTTTGGGAATTCTTTTTCACGCGTATTCATCAATCTCAGAAAGAGATCCGTGGAGTCCATTTGACCAAAGCATCAAACCTGATTATCAGCTTAATGGAGCGAGAATCATGTTGTAAACGATATGATGCTCGCTTCCCATGTCCAACCGAGACAATAAGAAGCATCTCTTGTCATCGGTGGCTAACCGCGTCAATCCATTTATCCTACATGTCTGTTATTCACACCCCGCCCTTCATGTACCACGCACACCCCTCAACTACCCAGTTACAGGAGTATCTGTTACAAATACAATTGTCATTCAGACTCCATTAAAATCTTTTCGTGTCAACCCGAGTGTGATTTGCAATGAACAAATACTCAGTGGTTTTTTTACACAGTAGTTAGAAATTTCTTGAATTTCTAGGCGGCGGAAAATATTCAATACGAAATATTGGCGCGATAAATTATTCAAGACAATTTACTTAATTTTTCTTCTTTCAAAAATATTCAGTAAACATCACAAATATTTTCCGTAATTCCAGAGCAAGAAATGGTTGAGAAAATTAAAAAAAAATTGAAGGGTTACGGATTTTTTCCTTCTGTAATTTTTACTGAATAATTATCTCGACGTACAATGGTACATGCACGTGAATAATTGAGCAGTCGATAATTGATACTCGAAGTGAAAAAAAAAACAGTGAAACACGGGGCGGTGTTCGTGCCTGGACGAATGGTGAAACACTTTATTATAATTCTTAATGTATTCGGTGGGACCTTTGACGAGTGCTTGAACAAACTCAACGTGTGCACACGCATTTAATAACCTTCACCGCCCACTTTTTAAAATCTCGATTCAAGTGTATTACGATTGTACGAAGGGTGAGATTGAAGGGAAGAAACGTTGGGCTGTGAAAAAATAAAACAAGTTGAATTTACAAAGAGGCACTCGTATACCATGAAAATCAATGGCGTGAGCAATGGGTTTTATCGGTAAATTATTGTCGCATAAATGACCGTATGAAAATGAATATTAACAAATTTATAGATACAATGGGCTAGGATGGAGTAGATAGCAGTGGCAAAAGTGCGATAGGATTTATATATTTTGTATGGTGGCACGAGCGCCAATGCGCGAGATAATCCGTTTTTGGGGATGCTGGGAGGTCAGAGGGGAATCCCATAGTAAACCATACACCCGTATGGTGGGGAGTGTTTGTTTTATGTCACCGGATCAAACAGGATTTTCGGAATTTGCTGAATTGATCCCCAACTCGTATTATTAACGGCTGAATCGAGGACGGAGGACGTTCTCATGACGATTACTGAGTGGGTGTTGTCGAATTATAACTACCCTTCTGGGATATTGCCGGGATTAAGGGTTTGACTTTGTCATTGACTTTTTTTTTTCACCTCTGATTTATTAATTTGCGTGGGAGAGAATGGGATTATTCAACCGCGCTGAGACTATTTTTTAATAACAAAATTTCAATGATTTATTATTTTTCATTTTGAAGTTCTTCAATGGAACAAATTTTTTTGACAAAATATTTCAAATTTACAAGAAACTCAAATTAAAAATTGCCACACCTGAAATTTCGCGATACGTAAGATCAGATAAATAAAAAAAAATAGTAAAAGCTCTCTATATAGATTGAATAAATTTTCAAGATCTCCATCTTGAAGATATCGATAAACTCAGTGATACAGGGCATTTATTCAAAACAGCGATATGTGGTTATATATGGCTCAACTAATGTGATAAATCAACGGGTAAACCATCCCTAACTAAATCGACTTTATACGAGCACAGGAGGGGTGGCACCAAGGGGTGAAACGTTGATGTGGTTACCGGTGTGAAATGTTCCCATGGGGGGTCCAAAGAGACACACGATCAAAGGGAGTATCTCCAGATGAAAAGAGGGGTTGGCAGGGGGTCGAGGATCACGTACAGGGCCCTTTATTCAGAGCGGGACAATATGTTGGACGTCTTCCGGTCATACGAGATGAACGAAACAATTGTCTCATTATGATATCGATTACACTGGAGCCATCACTCCATTTATCAAGGATAAATTTTCATTGAAAAAACAAATGATAAGGAATTGTTTACCGAGACTATTTTGAATTCATCCTCGAAGCACAAAAAATTTGATTTATTCTGTGTATCTTTTTTTTTTTCGGCTCCGAGGGAATTTTTGTGGAACGTTTATTTTCCATTGTGGTTTCGATAAGACGGGGGAAAAAAAAATTGTGATAAAGTTTAGCAATAGATCAATGCCGTCGTTGATTTCGCCTGCGATATGTATCGTTGTAACTGGAGGGGGATAAACTATGAGTATGGATCGTTGACGGAGCCACCCTCGGATTAAAGATTAAATAACCAGCATCGCAGAGTTAAATATCCCTTTACGGATCAATGAGTCGCATTCCATTTGCTCAATCAAAGAGCATTCGGGGCATACAAGTGGCATGTTGAAGCCACAAAAGGGAAATCGACTCCGATATTGATTACAATATTATCTTTATAATCCATAAAATGAAATTAATTCATGAATTACGGAATCCCTCCAAAGAATTTAAATAACGATATCGCTAATTTTTTTTTTACGCAGTCAAAAGATTCTTTTACGCAATTCGTTTTGATCTTCAATTGTGACGATTTTTTCGTTTGACAATTCAGTTTTTTTTTTTTTTTCTGCTGACTATATCCAAACTGTCACTCGGAATAATCCCACACAAGCTCGACGTGAATTGCCCTTAAGACCAAAAAACTATAACACGTGTCGGTTGAGGTCCCCCAGTGTAAGGGATGATAGGTCAACCCATCATCCCTCAATTGTGGAAAAGATACTCCAGCTGGATTCACAATTGCTCCAAAACAACAATCACGATTAATTCCCAATATGATTACCTGTCCTCACGGGAAAAAAAAATATATAATATATATTTTCAATTCGCGCGATATCTTTGACTGGTAATTAATCCGCGAATAATTCCCTCATCTCTAATTTACTTTTTCCCCTTCGAACCGCTAATTAATTCGCTTTTCTTGATGGACTATTCCCGTCGATTTATATTTTTATTGAAATAATAAAATATGGGGTAATGGATCTAGATAATTTTGGGAAGATTTCTTGCGTCGAAGAATTTTTATTGGAGACTGTAAAATTATATTGTTGACAGTTTTGTCTTTCCCACAGATTTTTTAGACTGGGAGTTAATGCTGTTGGGACAGCGCCTTTTTGTAATTCTCATACTTAAGAGCTCAGAAACGCTATCGTAGGAGGTGGGGTGGGGGATTATATATACATAGGTTCCCATATCAAGCATGCAAAGCCTGATGTATCGATGCTTTATGGCACGTACGAGAGTTCCCTTGAATGCATACAGACCGCCCACCATATACTCTAAACGTAAATTGTCATGTACCCCTGACGGGGGTGCACCGAAGTCACCCCTAATGGCGGGATTATGTAAGTGTATATGTACAGAATACTCTGTTTATATATACGCTTATTCCCGGGGTACATATATACGTGTTCATATGCTTCAATCGTAGAATGAATTATACCGCGAGAAATTTCTTGAATTTATCGTTGAATTTCAGAATTTTCCCTGGCTTTCAATTTCATATCCCATTAAACTTTCAGTTAACCCAAAGTTTTTCGTTTTTTCTGAATATTCGAGGGAAATCGCTCAAACATTTTTCTTCCCACGATTTTGAGAAAAATCATAAATTAATTTCTCAGCGTCTTAATTAAATTGTGTGAAAATCCAAGTGGAATTGGTCTCATTATTAATTTTTTTATTGAGAGAGAGGAAGTCGATCTCGAAATATCTCGAAATATCTCTAGATATCTCGAAGTCCTGGTAAGACGAAACCGACCCGCCACCATGACGTCAAAATCTCAATCATTTCAAACGGAATGCGCGCGCGGACCATCGTATGTAGAATAATACAACGAAATGAATGACGAATTGCGCGGGAATAATGACTGTATATGAAATAGGGCGGTTGATAGATACCAGTTTCTACATACATTTCTCAAGTGGCATGACAACCCAACGGCATATAATCTCGAAATAGGCGCAAGCACGCCAACAAACGCCAGAGAGAGGACGCTAAATCGCCGTGTGCACCCCTGGGGCTGCGACTAAGCGCACCTAAACACAAATGCAATGCATATTGTGTCTGAGATTTATGGTTTGAAGATAGCTACGGGCATGATTCGTTGCTGAATCAAATCACTCTTGACATTTTGGTATATCGTCCTAATCGTTCCCTAATTACTGAAATTCAACTCTCAATGCTGACTATTAATTCGCGGCAGCTACTGCCGATACCGATGAGGATATTTCATCGTTCTCCAACATTTTGCTATTCGAAAAGATTCTCCATCCAATGGAGAATGTTTGAGTCGTGTGTGAGAAGTATATGCAGTGGTATATTTTCGTATCTACTCCCTGTCATTCATATTAGAGCGATGTGTCGGGGAGATAGGGTGAATATATTTCCAGTAGATGGGTGGCAGGTTGTAAGGATGTACACATCTCTCTTCTGTGGATGATGTACTACTCGAGTAACCCAAGTACTTATGCGCAAATTTTGAGCATATAGTGCACCTTCATTGATTATTTTTCCGCCGATTCACAAATTTCTCTGCCATTTTTACGCATTCGAGATTCTAAAATATTTTCGATTTAATTATCCTCAAGCCTCGATATTAATTATCAT
The DNA here is from genome assembly GCF_000806365.1 of Fopius arisanus. Taxonomy (NCBI): domain Eukaryota; kingdom Metazoa; phylum Arthropoda; class Insecta; order Hymenoptera; family Braconidae; genus Fopius; species Fopius arisanus. The sequence goes on from NW_011887753.1 coordinate 809,220, forward strand.
TATAAAATTACCCCGATATTTTCAGTTGAACTATTCTTTGGTTTTTTAAGATCAAAAGAAAATGGAGAATTAACAGAATATTTATTAAAGTAAATAATCGGTTGGTGGAGAATTGACGGAAATATCGAGTTTTTTTTACTGGAAATTTTAAGGGCAATTTTTCAATGCCGATTCTTCGGAGATCTTAATCTCGTCGACTTAGTCGGCAGTTTTTTAGGGGCTGACACAATTCAAGTGTCTTAAAGAAGCAAAGTGTGAAGAATCTATTGTCCTTCGTATTATTAGAAGAGCGTCTCTCTGATTACAACTCACATCCCAGACTCGTTGATGCAATGGAAGCTCGGTGTGCTGTACACGTAGCTGTCATACTCATATTAGTCCTTCAACAAAGACCAAAGGTTGCAGCCCAAAGTGTAACGAGAATATACTCGATTGTACTGGTGGGGCAAGTGCTTGAATATTGAGTACGTATTGTCAGACACGCGCTCCCACTACAAAGACATTCTTCATGTGTACTTGAATCAAGTACGTCGCATATGCTTCGAATCAGTTTGTACTTTGTAACGGCAGTGGGAGGTCCAGGCGTTTTCATTCCTCAACGCAATTATAACAACCGGTTTTCCCACTCTCACATTATTTTTACATTATTTTCACGCGCCCATTAATCCGTTCTCATTGACATTAATTTTTTAATATTTAATTTAATATTCGATTACCCTGAATAGGTCTGATTTTAATAATTTAATTTTCATGGGAGAGTTGAACAGATAAATCTGTTGATTTTTCTTTACAATTTTTACTATTGAATTTAAAATATCGAAAAAATTTCAATAGACCCGCAATATATCCCGAAATTTCCAAGAACGTTGACCGTAAATTTCCATGAGAATTAGTTAAACCAAATACACCGAGACAAATTCGATTTCTGGTGTATATATCGATGGATCCCGACGATAACCGATTTTTCAAAGTGTGTGGTCGAGGCGATGCCAGGGTGGTTGAGGCCAGGCCACCCTGAGTGATTCCCAAGTGAAGGGTGTGCTGATCCATTGAGGGTCAATGGCTTCGAGTGCATATATCGTGTACCATGAGGTACAATGAGTGAAGTAAGTGCCGCTTACGGTACAACGGAGCACTTCCGACCGGTAGAACAGCCCACCCTTTGTTTTTCATTTCTCTCTCATTTTATCACCGAACAGACTGTCGTAATTATCTCTTTCAGGGATGTCGCCGTTTGCGATAACTGCCGAGTTTCAATATTCTTTTTGCGGTGAGTGCCTGTTGGCGAATGGCGCGACGGTACGTGAGATTATCGCGGGGGTTGAGATACCGTAGGGGGATGAAATCGGAAGAATCCGGTGGAGAAAACGTGGTGTGCCCAATGGGGATGGAACGGCGACGAGAGTATAATGAAGCATCGGTATAAACTGGACAAATACATGATAACAGAGGGGTGGATGGGAGAAAGGGGGGTAGGTGGGGTGGAAGGGCCAGAGAGTAGTATGGCCGGAGGGTGAAAGGGCGGGAGGACGTCAGAGTAAGTGGGCAGGGGGGTAAGAGGGAATGAAAGGGGGTGAGTTTCTCGGTTGTCTGATGACAAGATGGCGTTCTGTGATAGTGACGTCATGGGATGATAGGGAACACTAGTGCTTTGGCTACCGGGATGGCGCAGAGAATTTCAGTAGATGGTGGAGGCTGGCTATGAGGGAGGGGTAATGCCAACCAACTGAGGTGAAGTGAGGAAGAGGGCTGGTGTATAATATTGATCGCATCTCTCTACGCAGCCTGCAGACAGCATCTCTCTGGCCCTCTGTGTACATGTCGACCGGTTGCTAGAATCCAGAACAACATTTCGTCATTCAATGGCTCGTCTTGGGACTGTCCGATCAATGATTTTTAGAATGAATCCTTAATCATTTTAATTTCCACTCGTTATCATATTGATCGTTTCCCGATAAAATCGTTAGGCGTAATTAATTGAAGGACTGGATTCGTGATCCTTGTGTTGTATTAGTTGGATAGTATCAATTGGTCGTGGCTTTTACCGCATTTTTCCCCCATTTTTTTTCTCTGGTTGGCGGTTCGTTCTTGGGCATATTGTACCGAGCTCTGATATTTATATTAGCACTGTACATGGGCTACAGTGTGAATACAGTCACCTAGTGTACTCACGAGAAGAAACATTTTTCCAGGGCATTACTTTTATCGGTCTCACGTCTAACCCAACTTTGTATACAGCTCCGTCGTGCATTTAACCAACCTAGTTTTTTTTTTTTTTTTTTAATACACTACATTCCCCTCTGTCTAATACGTGATACGTGACACAACCATGTGATTGCTATCTTTTAATTAATTGCCTACCGGGTAAACGATGTTGCTTAAAAAAATATTGAATAATTTTTTGACTGGAGGAGAATAACGAGGCGTATGGAATTATTCAATTTGCATACAGTCTTCTTCATGACGATAGGAGGATAGCTTTAATGAGATTTATCGAATATAAAAACGTGGAGGATTGTCTTACGGGTTTTATTTCAACCATGAAAATTTCCAAAGTTTCTTTACGCGGAGGAACGTAACCCGGTTGGTATATCGCGGTAGTAAAAGCGAAATGCTCACGTATAAAACGTCAAGGAGGGACGGCGGGAGGGGTTGAATATGGGGTGAATGGTGTGGGGTGGGGTGGGTGGTTTGGAGTGGGGTGGGTGGTTTGCAGTTGGGTGGGTGGTTTGGAGTGGGGTGGGCGGTTTGGAGTGGGGTGAAGGTGTGAGGAGGGATGAAGAGGGGTCAGAGTCGTCCAGCCAGGGGCAGTAGAGGGTTGACAGGAGTCACGTTAAAACCGCGATGCCGCTGGATCGTTGGGGAGGAATTGATCTTTATCGTCAGGTTGGCTCTCAGTCCTATACTATTTCCCCTCTTCTCCCCTCGCGGTATTTTCCCCTATAAAACAACGGACAACTCGTGGTCTAGGTTTTACTTGTTATTTTCGTATCCGTCATTTATTCTCTGTTTGAATTCTAGTACCGAAATTATCCTCTAATTAAAAATAATCTTGATAAATAATTAGAAAATAATTTTGTTGGGAACTTTGTTTATTGTTGGGTTCATTGAAAAGCCGGGATTTCAATACAGGTAGCAGAAGCTTCAATACCTTTTATGATACTTAAATTTTCTCCTTTTGCTGACTCTCCCTGCATCAATTATCCTCAACTATTTTTCATTCGTCCAGTTTTTAATGGTTGGAATTAATATCACATGGTAACAAGACCCCTTTTCCACGTGTGTTTTGTGTGCCCCTGTGTTGTTGGAGATGAAGTTTTGAGAATGTTGGGGAGATTCAGAGGTAGAGACTGGGGATTGCATGTATACGTGGTCCCCAGGTAACCATCTGAGGGGCATAATAAAAGATTACAGATGCGATGCATCCGTTCACAGCAATACATCTGATTGTGTTGGAGAGTTGGACAAATTATACTGTATTATGCTGATGTCTCTGACTATCAATTATGGGGTCTGGGACCTGCACGGGCTTCTGTAGATATGCACATTGAGACAAGTGGAGGGGTGATATTCACAATGTACGGGAGAGGAGTCAAATCCGAGACGATCCACTTCATTGATCTTAACATCACCTGTTTGCTTTACCTCCCACATTAATGAATTATTAACACACATCCTCTCTCAAAAAAAAATCATCACACAAATTCTATCATCAATTTATTTCACCTATATCATAATTATATTATGATTATAATCCTTAACTCAAGCATTTATTTTTCAATATAATATATTCATTTATATAAATAAATATATTATATCCAAAATGTATATAAAAATTCAGATGCATGAAATTGAATTGGAAAAATTGAATGAAATGAAAGTATTTAGGAAAAATATCTATTTAATATTTTGAGAAATGGTGGATATTGATTTCAATTAAGTTGACGTCTCGATAGTTATCGATTACCTCTCGATGATCCGTAAAACCTCCCTTGAATTATATCTCGAGTTGGATTTAATATCGAGAGGTGGGTTTTGTTTTCGAGGAAGCAGAAACCATTTCTATTTTGATAAATCTCTAGGACTTCTCTCGTTTCCGGATACCCCGTTGCGCCATGGGACGCCCACCCTCTTAGTTTTTCACATCTCAGTTCAATAACTCAGGTAAAAAAAACCTCTTCGACCCGCAGCGTGACATTTATTCGTTTCGAGGAGAATAAAAAAGGAGGACTGGTTACTCTGGTTTTTTTTTTCTCAACGTAAATAGAATATTTTTAATGGACTACAGCGAAATCACGTGTTAAAAGATTTATTACACTGAGTCCATGCTCTAGGCACAATGAGAAACAAAAATATAATGGTTCGCGCTACAATAAAATTTTCTCTTACATCATCTTCGGGGGGTTTTATTTGGGGGGATTGAGGAAGGTGGTGACATTTACAAGGATCTCGAATGAACGTTCGGACAGTTTTTATTACGTCAGACCAGACATTGTACACTGATCTTCTACAATAGCAATCGAGGTGATTTAATGGGACTTCTTGAAATGGGGAAAGGGATTTGAGATGATGGAAATTGGATTGGAAATCCTTCCTCCGGGTTGACTTCTTCCTTTTCTTTGTGATACTCAAGAGTTTTTCTCATTGCTCCAGACATTGTCATACCATTCTACATTTTTTTTTCAATTAATTCCCATTAATTTTTGGGTATTAAAAGCCAATTGAAGAGGTCAATTGAAATTCCTAAAATCCATATTTTTAATATTTCTTCATGCGTCATATAAAAAAAATTTTTTGGTTCATCCTCGGCTCATGAGCCAGTGGAAAAAAAAGGCTAGGGGGAAGGGACGCGTGATTGGTGGTAAAAGTAGTGCAGTTTTGCGATAAGAGACGCAATCCGATGCGCGTGCCAGATAAGTGGCTGATGCCTTTTGGTAGTAGAAGGGGCGATGGTTGGATGGTTGAGTCGGTGGAGCATTTGGTAGTGAGGGAGAGAACAGGGGGTTAAAAACGTTTGGTCGTGAACAGCCATGGTGTTTCTCGGTGAACACAGAGGACTGGGTTCAAATGCTCTCATGGGGTTGGTGCCGTAAGACCCTTCGCTTATAGTAGCTATCCGCCACTCGTCCGTAAATGTTAAGCCTCGGAGCAAGACAGAGATGTGAATAGCTTCCAAGGCAGATCAAATTATACTAGAACAGGGGGGGATGAAAAGTCATTCGTGAAGCGAAATAGCCGGATTAAGGGACTCTGGGTCATTAATTGGCTTGTGTCATTTTCTCGCCCTCTTTCCATCTAGTGCCTCTCGAATTTGTTGAAGAATTTCCACTTCAAGTGCCAGAGTCGCATTTCTTCGGGGTCTCGTTATTCAAAGTCTCGACGTGGCTCTCAGTAGTAGCCCTTGGAGCTCATTTCTCGAAAAAAGAATAGAGGCTTCTCCGAAGTATGTATGAAAATTAATCAAGACGCGAGAACGGTGAACAAAGGTGCTCGCAAAAAAAAATGAGAAAAATTTGGGAATAGAGGCAGGGGTGTGCATTGTTTGCCGGAGAGGAAACAAACTTCGCTATAGGTTCCCATGGGGGCAGGTTGGCCCACCCATGGATCTCATGAGCCTCGTGACAATCTCTCTCACTCTTGAATTCCAAAAGAATATTCTCTCCTCTCATTCTGTTGTAATGGATAGAGACCTTCGCATATATACCCTTGTGCTCCTGGCTGCGGGGAGTCCAAGTCAAAATATCTCTATCCTTTACATTTTCACCTCAATCTCTTCCTCCCACTTACCAGATCACTCTGTACTCATTGTTAACTCAACTTCTAGATTACTATGGACATTATTATTAGCTGTTGCAAGATATCCCGCGGATTTAGTATTATATGACACAAGAATGCGCAACCGTCTCTTCTTTTTTTTTTTTTTTTAATCCCCCTCGCGATACTCCGTTTTTATAAGCTGTTTGGTCGCTGGCACTTGAGTCACTTATTGTTGTTTCGTGACTTTGCAAATTGTGAAGTTGAGTGAACCTCTTAAAACCTGTTTGTGTTACGGAGTCACCTGTAAAAAATGATCATAAATTTTCGTTGCCAGGAGATTCTGGAATAATCTCGATTCTTCGGAGAATTTTCATCGCTCCTGCCACACATTTTCTTTTTTTTTCTTTTTCATTATTCAATGAATATTTGTTGCGTCAGCAAGAAAATCGTGAGATAGTCGGGATAATAGTTGTGCGATTGGGGACTGACGTTGCAGGTCGTGAATCTCAGACTCTTTTATATTGAAGTGTGGGATCCAATATCCACTGGGTATTGATTTTTTTCATTAAAAAAATAATTTTTGTAAGTTGCGTTGTGGAGGCAGGTGGGGGTTTATCTGAATGGGAAAATGAATATTTATCGGATGAGTAAGAAAACCGTGAGATAGTCACCACAGTGAGACGATCTGGTATTATCGCTCGATGAATCACCAAATGGTTTATATTCTCACACACGAGAACATTGAACTGAGAGATTTAATATCGACAGCGCGGTTAATTGAAATCGCCCATTTTTCGATTATTCCGTTGAAATATGGGTGCGGGTATATGGGAAACAAGTGTTGGTCCCGGGTAAAAGTGAACGTAAGGGTCTAATAATCCGATACCTCGGATAATTTTATTAGCAATCGAACGTACACCCGGGACTCACTGAGATGAGTTTAATAGCCGTTATATTGACCGTCGCAAATCTGTGTACAAAACAAGATAACCGAATGTCGTCACGGTATTCTGTATGGGGGGTTGAGGCTTGGATGTTAAAAAAAGGGCAGGATGAGAGTGATGTTTCATCCTAGCCCCCCCTTGGTGAAGGTTACCCTCGAGACACGCGTCTCTTTCTGGGTGGGACTGAGATAGGGCCCACGGGGTCCCAAGTGTTTATCCCTGTGGTGCAAGACTACGGGGGTGGGATGATGGCTTATATTTTCGAGGAATATTGGAAAAATTTTTCACCTTCAATTTGTAGATTCTTTTTTGACTCCTACAGAAATTATGGGTGGATGATATATTATTCTGTAATGGAAACAAGGGATGATCAGTGGTGAGTTTGGGGTTCGCGCAGAGTCAATACAACAAATTCAAGGGACGGGTCAAGATTTACGCTGTGAATTACAATTTGTCAATTTTTTTACAGTATTGATGGATATTTTTCATTGTGAAATCCATCGACGTAGTACTGGAAGAATAAATTGAAATCCCATCGCCCTTTTGGTGATTCCATAAAGTTATCGGGGATTCCTTGATTATCCTTGATATTTTCCCCTTTAATTTTTCCAATTAGATTTTCCACTGAAGATTTTAATTGACTGGGTGGTGAACGCCCCTCGTCTTCAGGGCCTTCAATCAAGAAAAATAGAGATGACAATGGTTAAAAGAATATTTCCCTATTTTACATTGTTTACGCGTCAACGGGCCTGACCTGTCATGTAGAAGGGCCCGCCTAGATAGTTAGGGCCAACCCTTGTCGATCTAGCTCATCAAAATACAGGGAAACGTCAAAATAGTGGAGCCAAAAATGGGCAGTAATCCTCAGCGATCTTACGGATAAAGTATTTTCTGAAACCCAATACCACTTTGGGTTTCGTCAAATCTCAGGAATGTCTCAATTGCCGTCCAATCATATTACTTCATTTTCTCCCGCACTCGAAGAAATTTGGGTGAAAAATTACTCCAACAGTAATCGTGTAATCTACTGGCAATTCTCGAATTTTTAAAATTTTCCGTACTCCAATGACAAGCGCACACTAAAGTTTCCATTTATCCTGAAAATTTCAAAAAAAAAAATTCCTCTCGATGTTCTGTCCAAATTCATACAATCTTTTAATAGTGGAAATAAAAAATACAAGCCATCTCGATAACAAAATCTCCAATAATGTTCGTATTTACAGCAGACATCACAGTTATTGCGGCAATTCCCGAGCGAATAACAGGAGTCGAAGTGGTAGAAATAATCGATTTCTTCATAGCGACTTGATGTAATACACGGGAATAAGGGTACATTCGACGATAAATGCAAAACCGATCGACCGAAGTGGCTGTTTCGCGTTAAAACGCGTGTGTAATACACATCGGCTAGGGTGAGTACCCAAATGTAAATAAGTACTCTCTTTACTTCTCTCATTCTCAGACTCCACCCCCAACTCAGGCGTTCTATTGTATGAGAATTCTCTCTCACTTTTTGCTGTCGTTTTTCGGATCGTTCGCATTTATATATCATATACACACCGGCTGGGGCAGGAGCATTGTCCCACCCGGTGAGAAATGAAAAAAAAAATCGTATGCATGAGCTCTCTGGCGCGAATAATGTCGGAGAAAAATTGCCATTTTAAAAAATCCCGGAAAGGACTGAATACCAATAATGATTCGAGCGATAGATTCAGGCGAATACTCTGTAATTATGGACTTGGCCTTCGGTTTTCAAGTACACGGGGTAAAAATGACGAGCAGGTGACGACTGAGGAACAATTTTTTTTCATACGTCTCCGAGATGACGATCCGATGGTCCGATGATTTTATTTCGAAAATAAAAGGATAATAGTTATTGAATCGATAATGATATCACGATGTGGCTTATGGCCGCCCATTGAAAAGTAAATCTTTGCTAAATAGAGTGGAATTTCATCTCATCTCCTCAATAATTTTTTGTTGTCATAAAAAAAGGAGAAGAGTGAAGAAAAAAAGTGTAAGAATGGAGTTTATCGTCTGGTCACAAAGCCACTCTGACGATACAATATTTACGAGACGATGCATCACCATCGGCACAATGGCTCATAACACCCGTAGAAGATGCCACCCTCGAGGGTATACGTTAACTGTACGCGTGGCTTTCCCGCACCCTGAAGTAAGCGAAAAACTATCATCCACCCTCTCTTGCCCCTCGTATTTTCTTCTCACCCTCGGTATGTACGCCCCCTCGGGATTCTATCCTATCGGAGCTCGTCAGATAAACTCTTATCAGCGTGGAGCAATATTCTTACGAGATGGCTGCGAGTGGCGATACGCGAGATCTTTTTTATCTTCAACTCTTGAAGATACTGGGGAAAAAAAATCATAATAAATAAATTATCTGTTGCGTCGCGTTTTATCTGCGTCTTTGGTTTCGACTATGAGTGGATTTCATTGGAAAATCAATTATTATTTAATATTCTGGTGATTTTCAATGGATTTGTCTCGTAGATGATTATTATAGAATTTTGTTTCAATTGGAATTTAATGTACTATCAATTAATTGTCTCGATCTGGTAATTACGTTGACTGTACTTCGGTTGAATTGAATTTATTCGCGATTTCCAATCGAATGAATTCTAATGTATACCCTACGTATCTAATTGCTCGACTTATCGAACTAGTGGGAGTAGCATCAGTAAATCTGTAGCATATTCATCGGTTTAACTGAGCGTGAGGTACGGGAATTCTGAGTGTTTGAAAAGTGAGGGGTTGCGAAAGTCACCCCTCGGATATCAGCGAGTCACCATCCCCTATGGTGTATCCGTGCGGCCGTCACACGTCATATTATGTATTTAAATCGCCACAGAGAAACACTTGGGGTTTCGATATTGAATATCTTTTCATCATTCCACGGTACTATTTCACAAGATTGCCGGTTTTTTTTAAACGACTGCACCAAGCGGGCGTCGATTTTCAGATAGCCTCGAAAATTTTCCTCTTTATGTCTAGAGCTGAGACATTTATCTTCTCCGAAAAATTATAAAGCGGGCCCTCAGGGATTCTAATCATGAATTAATCTCATTAACGGCTTCCTAATTATCTATTCCAATGAAAAAAATTGGAAAAATCCATAAATATTATTTTTCAATTCAATGAATTCAATGAATTCAATGAATTCGCAATTGCAGTTGTTCATTAAACTGCAGTGCAATTTGATTTTCACTTTTAATTAAAATATAGAAGTGCTTTCCTGGGAGTATCCATGGGTATGTGTAAAATGAGAGACCATATTGGAATTGAGAATGAATGGTTCGGTATAAACCCGGTCCGAGGAATGAACGAGGAACGTTGACGAGGATGTAGAGAAAATGCACGGGTTGGAATGAATGGAATTAGTGAAGAGACTCACTGAATAATATCGGCTCTATCTGCGGGGGCGAGACTGGGGGGAGATTGAAACGTATCTCGACGACATATCTTCATAGACGGCAGCAGAACCCGCGTGTTCGCTTGCTCTACTGCTCTGTAAAGCAGCCAACTCTCCACCACTCACCAATTTTCTTTTTTCCCCATTTTTTTTTTTTTTTCATGTACACACTCATCCACATACCCGCCAGTGTGTACGCTATATATAAATAAAAGAGACGCCAATGTAGTCCTTACCAAAAAGCTTTTTCAGACTGGTAAAAAGGCTTGTCACATCGTTTCATTTTCTGCAAACAAAGTTGAAGGCTCCAAATGAATTTCCTTGAGCTTTACCTTTCGTTATCTCGTGTCCTACCGGGCTATCTGCAAAATTGATCTTATCGGTTTGTTTATCTGGAATTAATTTCTTAAATGAACTGAGGATTCATGTTTTCCTGTTTATTCTCCAAATGGGATTACATCCTATAAGATCCCGGGTGGAAAAAAATTTTAATCGGAATATAAATAATAATACAGAAATAAAATTGTTCAGTTTTTCGATTTTTTTAGCATTAAAAAAATTTTCTGAAAAGTTTTCCAGAAATTTTTTGAAAATTTGGAAAAAATATTCCGATTAAAATGTTTTTGTTTACCCGGGATTACAAAAAAACTGGCGAATGAAAGAAGAATATTTAAATTCGTTGCCATGAGGTGAACGTGGAAAATTGGGAAAATCGAAGAAAATCGAATGTGTGGAATGAAATGAAATGAAGAGTTTCTGCCTTGGGTGTTCTAATATGAAATATTCTTTTATAAGAGCCTTTCAGTTGCTCAGTTAGCCTTTGAAAACAGGTTTTCAAGAGTAAACCTATATAAGTTATGTATTCATGCAAATATCGATGATGGACGTGCATTATACATTCTTATTCATAGGAAGAAGATGAGAGAGTACGATAATCTACGAGACAAGACGACAATCAGGGACATCCTGTTATCCCCCGAGAAAACACCCGGGCCTCAATTCCAAACCGATTGAGAGAGTAAAGTATACCAGAAGGGGGATACAATCGGATTCATCTCTTATGGTTGCGACTATTCATTCACGTCTTAGACTTGTGGCCCATTTAGCTACTGCCACACCCGATTCTGTGGGACCACGAATACCAATCGTTCAGTTTTATTTTAAGAATCCATCAATTTTGAAAGACACCCAGATACTTGAGAAAAGAGTCTGACAGAAGGCCAAAGTTATTAATGACATTGTCACAAGAACTTGAAGAAAGTCTAGAAAACTTATGAAAAGTATTTCATCAACTCCTGGTGGTGAAAATTTCTTCAATTCTTGGTGATGACGTGCAACTGAATTTTCAGTAATTGCAATGATTGCACAAGTTTGAAAAATATTCATGAATTTTCTGCTGATCTAGGGTTTGTCAAAAATTCCAAGAATTTATCAGCTGATCGAATGTAATCGTGACGATCGTTTATCAATGACATTTATTTAGACACTTGTTTATTTGGGGAGCATAAAAAATCTTACGTCTGATTGTACCGGATAAATCAACTGGATTGTAATTAATAATGGGGGGAGGACACGGTGAAAGTCTAGAATGACAATTATTTGATTCGAGCACAGGGGACTCTCAGGATAGCACCGGCCCGCGATGAAATCAATCTCTAAAAATTCAAATGACGTTTCCACATCTTTCTTATGATTCGGATGTCAATTCTGATCGCGTGATGACGGGAAGGAGTGAATATTAATGATCTGTTAGTGACACATTTCGTTGGACAATCGAGAATAGATTTTTCAAATTGAAAAAAAATTGAATGGATCCATCATTTTTTCGTTTCACTGATTTGAATTCGGTTTCATATGCAAACCGATGGCTTTTTTTTTACAATCCGTGATATATAGCCGTCACCGAAGGAAATAAAATCTCAATAGTATACGAATTGATGATATATTCTTTCCCGATGGGTAAATAATATATTGCCAAGGGTCTGTATAAAGCGAAATAAACATGTTCAGTTTGTGGTTGTTGCATTATGACAGAACGGCATTTTGTCAGCATAGTTACAACAATGGTATCGTACAATGGCGAGTAAATTGCGGGCGTCCCAGTCAAAATAATATTCGGCCCCACCCGTGGACCAACCGATATAATCACGCCTACGATCTACTCTATGTGTTAGGAGTATCTGGCATCGAGTGCTAAATGACGAGAATGCAGGTTTCGACATTGGGTCACCACAAACTGTCTGGCAGCTGTATTTTGAGTTATCGTGAATTGCCGATCTACGGATTCTCAGTTTTTATGGGGAAAATAGATGACAAGCTCAGCCGTTACTACCAACATGCCCTTTTTTATTCCCTTCATTTCTTTTTCATCTCTATTCTACGAGGATTCAAATTCGGAATGTGTCATCTGCGTGCAGATAGATCTTGGTGAAATAACCAGAAAATTGGGGAAGGCTGTGCATTGTGTTGTTGATTTTTTTTGCGGGAATTGTTTATTAGTGGTCTGATGAGGAAAATAGTAAAATAGAAAATAGTACGTCGATCACACCAGAAATTGAACAATTTTATTGACTTTTCAATTTACTTTTGATTCATTGAATTCTTGGTTTCGTTGATTCTTCAAATTCATTGACAATTGATAATTTTGTTATTTATTATAAAAAAATAATTGATCACTCCTGTCGATTTTTCAACGATTTTGAGTAATTAACAAACTTGGATTCCATCATGCGTGAAAAATGGCCAAAACTCCCCGTCAAATAACCAATTTTCAATTTAAAAAGGCCCACAGCAAAAATGACCAACAAATTTAGCTCCACCGCACTTCTCCATTCACCTTATCTTATCAATCAATTTCATCAGCTACTGTGCAGATCCCACACCGAGAAGTTAATGATTTACCATGATACCATTGTCCCGCTATAAAAACGTCATACTCCTATCGACAAATCTCGAGACCTTTCAACATATCTAAAAACATCTCCAAACATCACAACCGGCTATTCCACCACGAGGTGTGCGATCTTGTCTCTCAAAACAGTGCAATTTGGATAAAAATCTCGGTATTACCTGTCTCCCGACGACACGCCGATCGATCCAGCAATATACAATAATTATCTCACCAGCCTCCAAATTATTCCCTCCCCTTCTGTCATTTGATTGCCAACAAATCGATAACTTTCCGTTAATTTTACCCGGACTGACGTTATCCCTTATTTTTTTTTTTTCGTTATTATTTTATTTACTACGTCGATTATACATGGACGACGCGGGCGCGAGCTGTACATAGAGGCATCGGGCAGCTGTCGCTGGTTTTGAGTCCATTGTCAAGCAATGTTTGAATGTTCGGAACAGAGGAGAACACCCGTTATTGTCCTGACCGAGATCTGATGATTACGCGAGTACGATACGATCTCATCAACATTCTCCTTCTCCACGGAGCTTTTTTTTTTGTTGACCCCCTCGGCCCTCTCCTCACCCCCTCTATTCACCCGGTTGCCAGGACCACTACTTTGCAGACTTTTCCCCGATTGATAGACACATCTTAACCCATCAAAAGGTTTTCACTAAAAAATTCATCGCATTTCACACGGATTTACCAGGAAGCATTTGGCTATTGTAATGTCTCCATTTGTCGGTGTGATTATACCGAACATTCGAGACGCGTCATAAATTTCCTGATAATTCTCTCGATTTTGATAAATAAATCGAAATTAATTAATTTTATTCTCCGGATAATTAAAATTGTGTTGATTGAAACGGTTCCGCGTTTCGCGGGGTTTTTATCGAAATTATTGCGTGCGTATGAGTGGAATGAGGGAATTGTGATGTAATGTGCATTGGGAGGTTTAAGAGGTCTTGACTTGGGGGAAAAAATTATCAGTGAATTCGTCATTGCGCATGGATGAGGATTTGACGGAGGCGCCCGGGCCCGGCGTCACTCTGACGAGACGAAGCTCGTGGAAGCCGCACCAATTAATCCTCATACCGTAAAATGACTTCCAGATGAAATCAACGGTTCTGATACGTCTGATTGCTTCTGTAAGACATTATTGTTTACACATTATTGCTTTGGGGGAGATAATGATGATCATCACCTGAATACTCGCGGATTCAATCGCGTTGGGTAATTAGAAGGTTCACTCATTATGAAACACGAGGAATACTGCTCGCAGCCAATTTCGATGTTAATAATACGTAAGAAAATAATGAATCTTATAATATGTATACCATATATCAAGGTGCCAGGTACTTTTTTTTTTTTTAATTTAATGAATAAAACATTCTTTTATCTCGCAGCAGGCGGTATATACATTTCCATCCAACTGTTGTGCTGAGGGAATTATAAATAAAAATATAACGTGCAATTGAACGACCGGAGGAAATGAGGGACATGTAGTTGCCGCTGATGGAAATCAGATTCTTAGGGAGACGTTCAATTTCTGGGTTGGGGGTGAATTTTTTTGAGGGTGACAACTTGAATTTTAGGTTTTGGATATTTATTAGGTGCGGAAAAAAAATTGAAGAGAATTGTCAAGGTCTTTTCGGGAATGATTTATTATTCATATAAATATTACGAGTGGTTTTTAACGATTTTTCGATGAATTTGAGAAAAAAAAAATGAAAAAATTGTTCTCGCTCGGGGTCGAACCGAGGGCCTTGTGCGTGTTAAGCACACGTGATAACCGCTACACCACGAGAACACATACACAATCTACAATTCATTATTATTATAAAGAATTTTCTGGATCTATTATTTAAAATTCGAAAAACGTGGAATAAGCCGAGATTTTATGAGATTTTCTGGAATTCATCACGAATTAAATTACTCTCAGAAAATTAATTCCAAAATTTGATTACCTCAGAACGTACCATTGACAACCAAATGCTGATGTTTATTATGGGGAAAATAAAGATCCAAGTGAAATGTACGGGTCGTGGTACCGTATGAAATGAGTATGTGCCACAGATGTCACTTAGATTTGTAAGTGACATGCCCTAACACAAACGTATCTCAAGCTCATCTAGCCCTCTGGGTTCAAACTCGCATTTACTCACACACCGTCATACCATAGATGAGAATATTTCGTTCGTCTACAAAGACATGAGCCCCTGGAGGAGGGAGTATTTTGCTTTTCGGCAACACGCAGATATGAGATTATCTCGATCTACGCTAAACAGTGTACCACGTTCAACCCTTCGGATAATATAGATAGCATTCAGAGAGACCCGGACCCTCCTCTCTTTGCCACCGTCCTTTCCTCTTCATACCAATGAATTCAATAATGGTTTCCGTGGAAGATGAATGAATGAACGCTTTATGTGTTTACCGAGTGAGAGAGCATCGAAAAATATTTGAGCAGTTGTGGAATAAATTAGGAGTGAATTTCCAAGCAAGAAATCGGGAAATTTAAATAATCAACAAAAAAGCGCAATCACTCGGTAATACAGAATTTTATTTCCAGATAATTTCCTTCGTGTTAATACTATCTCAATAATATTTACTCCTGCGAATGATTTTTTAATAAAAATCGGACTCTTGATCGGACTCAAAAAATTGTCAAATTTTGAAAAGCAATTGGTTGAATACACCGACAGGTACTCGGTGATCACGAAATTGCCGAAAGCACTGCAACAAGTTATAAAGATACCGTTGTGGATACGTCTCCTGAGTGAACCCTTCTTTTATAAAGATCTATGTATCCTCGTTCTGAGAATAATTATAGACGTGCACACCGGACTCCGTTTCACGGTCCGTAAACCCGCTCAGATTTATCCACGAGATGCACATTCACTGACTTGTACGTGTGGGCATTTGAAAAATTTTTATTTTCGAAAAAAATAAATGTTTCTCTCCCGCACATCATCAACGTCGTTCAGGCCACAGCTGACAACGCCAAGAAAAAGAAAAACACTCCTCGCGTGTGCTTATAAAATTATTAATTCAGGTCTTATCTAAATTTTATTAAGATATAGGTCCTGTGGCGTGCGATGAACGGTCGCCGAATATCAAAACATCGATCGTATGAAATAATAATTTCGAATCACCTGCTGATGCAATGAGATTGTGTGTCACAGGAGGTATGCACGTGGTGCATACCTCGAGAGACAGTATCGACATGTAAATTTATGAGATTCAAATTATCGTGGTCACACGTAATAAGCTGGATCTATCGTATAAATTGCAAGGTGCGATCTCAGAGTGCCATCGAAAGTGCTCATCCCTCGCTGTGATAAGACAAGCAGGTGCACTGAGAAATATTAGTCTGGAGACAACTGATACTTACCTCGAACCGGTACCAATACTCTCATGCGATTAATGAAATTTTTTCATTATGTAACGACATTTTTGGCTGAATAATTATTGCTGGCAAAGTGGAATCACCTCTGAATCCCCTGAGAAAAAAAATGCTCAATAAACAACAGGATAAATAAAACGAAAAATTGACAGCCGAATTATAAAAAATGGCAGGCACAGAGAAATTTTCAGCTGCAGTTGAATTCTGCTGTGGTAGAAATTCATATGGATTTGGCGCAAAGAATGAAAAATCAAGATAACACATTGGTCCTCTGTCAAGACAAGGATCTCCTGTGGCAATGGAGACCTGATACAAACACGATTATGCAGTGAAGACATCAGTGTTTACAGAGCTTAGCGAAATGCATGGTATTGTCCCTGCATTCATGTATCTTGAAGCGCACTCGCATTACGATAGTTCTCATTATTTCGGCGCCAACTCTTTTTGTTGGAGACCTACGGGATTAAGTTGATCCCCACAATACAGAGCAGCGGGTGGGCTCTTGAAAATGTTTCAACGGTGAGCTGGCAGGAATTTAAGTACGCGGTGTTCTTTAGTTTTAAAGACACTTGGAAAGTGCTCTTTCCCCCCACTCACGAACAATACTCATTGAGACAATGGCTAAGGAAAAACCGAGCGAAAGAGCGTATACCCCAGAGGTGTCCGATGTCGTACTGGAGATCCCATCTCTTGGGATTTTTCTACTTCTAGATCGTAAGATTTTGCCAAAAACTCGCCATCCCCGTTTGCATGATAAGATCGAGCGTATAGGCTATGTGGAGCGGAAAAACCATTGCCTAAGGAGGATTGGAACGCGTTGTCATTGCTAAAAGCTAGTTTCTGGAAATAAATGGGAGAAAGAGAAAATCTTTGTTGGACTGGAATGAAGTGGAGAACTTCAACTCAATGCACCTGTCAGACATTTTTTTCTTTCACGTCTATTGTTGGGACTGTATCACATAATATATTACCCTTGGAGAAATTATTTTATTCTCCAATATTACGTTATTTATCGTAATTAGGGAATTATTTTTTCGGCAATTACCCCCACAAGTGAAATATTTTAAAAAAGGAAATATATTTTTAAAAATTTTGCTCTCATTTTTTTATAATTTTTTTTTAATGTACATTATTGAGAGATCTGCGTCCCAAATAACGCGCAACAACGCGAAAAAAGTAATTACAGTAGATTTCAGGAATGTCGTGATCACACGATGCACTTGCGCTTTATTTCTTGCTGATATAACATTCGACCGGAGCTCGGGGTTTGTTTTCCGAAAGCGAGGTGGAATGGATACAATTTTTTCAATGAAATACGGCTATTCGTTATTTCACCATTTTTTTTCTTTTTTGTTCAGTCTTTATTTCATTTTTTTCCTGGCTTGCTACATTTTCATGTCGGTCGTTCACTTCCTCGTATCATCTCCCTCTTTTTTATCGGTTTAATCCCCTCCCTCTTCGTTTTCCTGTTTTAGCGATTTTGTATTATTTTTTGTGGTATACCATCGCACAACGAACGAATTCGAGGGTGAAGGGGGGGTGGGTTGGAGGAGGTGGTGGATTGTGTACTCGTGGGCAAAACCGTAGGATGGGAAGAGGCAGTCGTTGGGAAGTGGGAAACACAATACAAGTAGAAAAATGTAAACGTGACTCGCCGCCGGCTGTCAAGTTTTTACTGTCTGTGTGCTTCTCACATATGTACACCATAGGATGTACGATATTTCGGAGTCCCGCTTCAGCCTCAGTTATCTTACGAAATATAGCATAAAGGACGTTTTTCGTAACAAAAGGTCGGCAAAAAAAAAAATGTACATGGGCTTTTCAGGGAATGATCGTGTACATTCGAATAAAAATACTTTCATGTTCTGCTGTGAGTGCAAAACTTCAATAGAACCATGAAATACCCCTCTAATGCTTTAGGGATCAACAATTTGCTGTAAAAAATAGCAGAATATCTCCCTCAGGTCTTTTGTTGCGTTTGTTGCGAATTTAGATGTGATTTTCATTTTTTCTCTCTCTCTCTCTTTTTTTTTATCCGGCAAGGAATGTATGCATTTAGCCGTTTACTGGAGTGTATACGCGGAGCTGTATACGAAGAGTTCTGGCAGTAGACTGTACCTCGCCATATATTAGAGGTATCGCTGTTATCTCTGTACAGATATACACCACCCTCTCTCGTTACTTTTATACTGTAAGCCAAGCGCACACGCATACTCTGGCCTCGCTGCAGTTGTACACGTTTGCCGTGGAAAAGGTCATTTTTATGAGAAACGTGGCCAGCGGCGACATGACACGCATGCTTTATCACCTAACTCCCTCGTTTTTCAATCCTATGCGCTTTTATGGGATGGTTTTGTAATCATCAACGCTTTTTTCGGCATTTTTTTCCCCTTTTTTTTATTATTCCCGAGCAGTCATTGTCGGATAAAGAGAGAGAAATGGATCTCTGGTGGAAATTTTTTGGAATCTTGGAAGTGGGACACTCGCGTCGCTTTTTTTTTCGGAAAAATCATCGGTTGTCCTCGCTAGGAATGGAGATATTGTTATGTATCAAATATGAGGGAAAATAATAACAAAGTCATGGATTTAATTGATTTTTAGATAGATGTTTCAAGGGGAAGATTTTCGATTTTATTTCCAACTCGGTAAATGGGGAAAAAGATTTTCCGTATTGCACTCGTAGAATTCCAATGATTAAAACAGTAGATTTTATTGTTGGTGACATTAACAATTTAATCAATCCGGTTTTTCGAGCACAAATGGCTTTCCCCGAGGGAAAACGAGTGGAAGCCGAGAGTTTGGATGGTAAGAACGTGCGAATATTCATGGCGTTATCAGCAGAAAATTTGAAGTAAGGGGCGGATTCTTTATTATCCCCCGAAAATAAATAGATTCTCTGTGTACTCTTGGCGTTTTGGTACTTTTACATTAGCGAGATAAGTGAAAATAAGAAGAAAATAAATGATAGGAGGGTAAAAGTAGGAAGAAGCATAACGCTTGAGAAGAAGCGAAAAGAGGAACCGAAGGTGACTGCGTGAAAACAGAGTGGGTGGCGCTGGAGCGAGGGTGAGATTTTTTTTTTTTTCACCCCTTTTTCTTGCAATAAATCTGGTCGCGGGAATTAGTTTCGAGATAAAGTATAATATCAGGCTCTGGGCGCGGTGACGTCAGAGGCTCCCGATATTTATGGCTTTGATAGTGTCAGTCGTGTGCGCGGTGAGCAACCCCTGCCTTTCCTAAAGCCACCCCTCTCCTCTCACCCTTTTCCACCAGTCCTACCCTCGCATTTCATACTATAACCAATCCCCGCGAGCTAAATTATTGGGAAATAGAGCCTATACCGACGGGATAACGTTTTCCAACAATTAATAAAAAATGGGCAAGTAAGTCCGAGTCAATTACTCGGTAAATTCTTCCCTGCGTAAACGCGTTGAAAAATGTTTAATGAACAAAGTACCATTTCACCCTGCACTCGGTGAGATGTAGACTCTACGATTAATTGTATAACTCCTCCCTTCTAAAACGATCAAGCACGTCGAAAATCACCTAGTGCGGTAATAGAGAGCAGTATATAACCTATCCGCAATTATAATAGAATCTCAATGCTCCTTTAATGTCCTTCTGTTGTGTACATGCACTTGTGTCACAGCGGTGAATTATACAATTGGCCAGCTGTCCCTTAACTCCGGGAGAAGACCTCAGTATGACACCGCAGGGACCACGAAAATGGTGAGATGATTTTATTGTCAACACCAGCGCGTTTATTACCCCAATCACAATACCGTGAACTGTACAGAGAATGACACTGCAAACAACAATCCACAGAGCGATGTGCACTTGCGAGCTGGCATTAAGATGTTGTCGGTTGCCGGATAACAGATGTGTGCAAGTGTTTGATTTGGCCAATTTACCACCACAGGGGGGCCAGGGGTGCCGTCACCACATCGGGGATATTTACTCAAACAACCCCCCGAGAGTTAAAATCACATCTCGACACCAGATATTTTATCATCGCCTAATCAGCAAATGAATATATCAATAATTTAATCGAAGTGATAGGTCGAAAAGAGATGATCGATTTTAAAAATAAAAAAATGAAATAGAATATCAATGAAAAATAAATTCGGCATCTGTCGTTGAAAGTTCATTCAATTTCGTGGATTTCAAGTGATTATGCCGATGTAATCAATACCAAAACATAATCCCATTGATACTCAACTACATTCAGTAATAATTAGACCAGAATCAAGGCCCTCAGACCCCATGAAGTACCTCTCCTGCGCCAATAAGATAACTCAAAGACGAAAGCTATCCATTGAAAGCAAGCAGACAATTACCCCTGAAACAAGGTCCTCCGATGCAATCATAAGACCATTCGGTGATATCGAATAACCGATGATTAGATTTCTGGTGCATGTAGTTGACCAGGAGCGAGTCATCTAATTTATGTAAATTGGCAGTAACCAAGACCAGATGCATTGTACACATGGAAATAGCTCGTGCCATCCGCCATTTAAACTCGATGCGTTGGTCGCCATCTGCAAGAGATCTAGAGCAAGCTAAGATCTAATAAAGCGACAAATCAGTTTAACGGTGTGCGATTATGTGAGAGCCCTGGCTGTTGCCAAACTGAATCGATTATGCGTTATCTCCAAAAGGATTGGGCAATATCCCCGGATGATGGATAATATCTGAGTGACTCCTGAATATGTGACTTCGCCGTCGCTCTAAACACATCATAAAGGGCGACATTCTGAAGAAATGCTCTTGTTTATTGAATTAAATCGTTGCAATAAACATCTGCAGACATTATTATGGGACTTTTGATATTCTGCTGTCCTACGAGTGCTGGTCGTAATCAGCGCTAGATGACGGAAGACGAGATTCAGCTCTGATGGATTAAATCCACCTGTATTTATGATGAGCCACATATTGGATAAGACTCTTTGGATGGTAAATAATATGTGGAATAGTGAGAGGGCTAATTGAAACATAACGCATATCGTACCGGAGATAAGCTGATTGCCAACCACCAACCCCAACCTCAAGAGTTATGATATGATATTACGAGGCAGTACACTTGCACGTCAGTCGCGAATTAATTTGAATGTGGAAGTTATATCTGCAGGACATGGAACGATCGTTCTCGCATTAATGTCCTGGGGGGTGAATCCAGAGATTCAGTTGGGGTGATTGCGGATGCTGCGATTGCATCAATGATTTTTGGTTAAGTATCGGGGTGTCATTCGACGAATTATGGGGAGATATTTTTTTTAACGGTTTTTGTCGCATCGTCATTATTGGAAAGTTTGGGGAATATTTTTGTGGTGCGAGGGATGGAGGATTGCACTCGGTTTTTCGCTTAGGTTACAAAGAATGAGGGGCCGAATGATCTGCTCTATCGACATCTATCTTCTGTATACGTGTCGAGGACCACAGGCAAAGAGGCATCATTTCAACCCATTGAGTGGTGCCTTCTTCACGTTTTCATCCGGCACGATTCCTCGGTTTATCGAATATCATCGTCTCGTTAGGGACACTCCTCGGTTAGTTTTCAAAGCCCATGCATTTGCTTTAACGTGGCTTTGTCGCTGGGCAGACAAAAAAATCATAGGTCAATTTATTTGGATTTATTCAGCTTGAAATTTATGTTGAAATTCTTTTTAACGGTGACCAAGTGAATTCAATCTCTGGAGAATTTTTTTTTTGATAAATCAATTATTATTTTAAATGATAACTGAAGACACCGGACTGATAAGATGACACGAGATATTGTGGCTTGCACCGGAAAATTCGGAGATAAATTTTCAACGCAGACCTCGTGTAGGCAGTGCATTACCGAGATAATTTTCAATTTTTTGAAAAATGTGTTTGTATTGAATATAACGAGAGGGGCGGGACCCCATTTCTCGGTAGTTCAAGCAGAACATCAGCAGTCTGTAATCTTCAGGAAAGTCTCCTCCTCTCTCTGTTCTCATCTGTACCTCTCCGACTCGTTGAAATTTTTTCCTCAAATCTTCGTATATTTCCTAGGAAATTTATCTAATCAAGAAAAATCACGCCAAACCCCTTGAAAGAAGATTTCCCAATCTTCTGGCCCCGTACTACCCCTCCGGAAAAATTCGGAAAAATTAAGTAATTCGAATAAAAATGGGAGGAAAATAATTCCAGCGGTACCATTATTTTAATGTCAACAATAAATTGAGTTTGAATGAAGTTTTTGGGGGGCAGACACGATCGCAGCTAAATGCATGGCGCCGTAAAAAAGAAACTGAGATTCTAAAATTCAGAGAATTCTATACTGCTACGTGATGTCACCTGTAAACACATCGCGTTCGAAATAAAAGAATGAACCTGTAGAGTCTATACCTGGACCCGAAACAAGAAAAAATAAAAGTAGAGGAGACGGGGGTGGGATGGGCGGGAATTTTCTGGATTTCATTTTTATTTCGTTTCCTCCCGCGATGAAAAGTTCGAGGGAAATTACGGGACAATTCACGTAATATTCCCATCATTTTTACGGAATCATTACCGAAAAATAAAAAATCGGAGGAAAATTGGGCCTGAAAGAATATTTCTTTTTTTTTTTGAAAATTGAAATTATCTGCTGTGGGTAGAATTCGTGTGGAAAATGGGAAAATGAAAATTGCGGCTTGAAATTTTTTTCTCCGTAAAAGTTTTGTCGACAATTTGTCTCCGACATGAAAAGATCAATTTTTCCTCTGAATATTATTGATTCTGACACCCAATGGGGCCTCGGACCCGGTGATTTGACTGAGGTAACCTGTCCTCTTGTCCATTGAATGTAGAATCATCGCGCCTCTCCCGGGACGCCATTGTGCCTTGATTTTCTCCATTGAAAAAGCCAAAATAGATTTTATTCATGAAAACCGAAAAACATCTTTTCTATTATATTCTTATTTCCATTCTCAACTCAATAGACTCAATGGTAAATCTGTGGATTTGTTGTTGAGTTGGAATAAAACAAATAAAGTCAATACGAAATATTTGAAATTTCTAGTGCCACCTTGGAAAAAAAAGGCCGTATGGAGCACTACTGCCGAGGATGGTCATAAATAGTTACGGAGGTAGTGCAGAGGACCCTAGGGACTGAGTCATTATTTACGACCGGTGAAATCGATACCCATGGTCCTGTAGTCGATCATGGAACTACGGTCTTCAGGGAGGACTTTGTTCGACACTAGAATAACTGTAAGTATATACTTTCAGTTTGTTTTTGAGGATTGGAGGCGTCAAGTATTCGAAAAGGTGCAGTCCAGTCTTTTCATGTACCAAATACATTATGTGGCGCAATGATTTTCCATTTTTTTCCATGACTCTTCAGATTTTCATTTGCAATCCCCGATTCCATTATTTATCTTCAAAAAATAAATAATACACAACATATAAAATCCCTGTTCTATATTTCTCTCTCAAATTTAAGAACAAATAATTATTAGTAAGAAAATATTGTTTGAGGATTTAAAACTGAGAGTCGATGAAAATTGAGAAGAAAATGAAAAATCTTGAGGACAAAAGTCCCTTTTGAAAAATATTTAAATTAAATAGCTTAGCCCATAAAAATTGAACATTTAGAATTCAATTTTCCTCATAAAAATTGAATTTTATTAACAAAGCCCATCCAAATACTCTAGTAATAAAAAATCGGCTCACGAACAGCAGTAGAACAATGCACCCCCAATAGTAACATGAGGTTAAAAAAAAAACTTCAGTGACGCCAGTCTCCCCCAAGATGCCTATTTTCTCGAATTTTTTAACAGCATTTTATGGTGTTTCACAAACCATAAATCAGGTGTAGGGATTGGAGAGACCATAAAAACCGTGGCGCTCCGAGAGAACGATTTCCATAGTTAAACGCGTGCTCTACGCATTGGCATTTTGGATGCCGCACGCCCGCACGTTTCTGTTTCAACCCCCTATCTACCTCGGAACCTGCCTCACCAAATCTTAGCAGGGGGCTTTTTTTTTTTCTTCTCCCAACCTTCTCTATCACCTCGTGTTTCTCTCTCAGATGTAAAGCCCCACGGGTGCGGCTACCACCTACGACCTTAACAATGGGGTATCCCGACACGTAAGACATTGCGACATTTTAGAGCAGAAGTGAGAAATCTCAGGTACCTGAGAAAATTTCCTCGCTCTTCTCTCCGTTACAGACAAAATCCAGGTTAAGTCGTATCGTAAAGCTTCTCGAGCATCGGCACAGGTTAGATTACAGAAATTTCGGGGAAACCTGACGACCAAGAGCAGGAGACAGGTGTCTGATCTGCTCTTTAAGAGGGCTACACTCTGATCCTAGTTGATGACCGCATTTTTTCTCTTTCCACGTAAAAGCTATGTAATGAGGAGATCAGTGCCAAATCTGGAGTAGATTCCCTAGTCCTTCGAGTTCTCGGTCTACTTATCACTCTTGGCATTTTTTTTTCTTTCATTTTCCTCAATCATTGCAATTTTCTGTTCTGGGGTGTTTCCCTCAAATCAAGACCACATCATTAATCTTGAGAATTGAGTGAATTTTTCAAAACCCATTTTCGTTATATTTAATACTGGACTCGGTCGATCAGTCGCGCCTTTTCGGGGGAATGGAAATCGGCAAGACAGAGAAAACCGATGGCGTCTGTCAATAATTAACCTGACTCATCTCACTGTCGCCTGTAATGCTTCGTCATCTGCAATACCTCATTCAGGTATGCAGATTTTCATTTTCCATTTATACATTCACGAAAAATAATTTATAGCAAAATTCGTGTTGACGTACCACCCATTACGCCCAAATTGGATAATTTATTATCCAATTTGGATAATTTGATAATTTATTATCCAATATTATTAACGAACACGATTTCGGAGTAGTAAAATATATTTACAAGCCCCAATCGATTTCTGTTCCACAAATTTAACTTGTAAGTAATATTGTGGGAATATGCGAGAATTTCGTATAAATCCGCGAGACGATTCATTCGGTTCTGATTTCTCCGTGCATGAGGTATTGGAATAATTTTCCTCAGATAAGGCAACGCCTCCATTCTCTGATTTTCTCTCATTGTTGTACATTCTATATTTTGACTAAAATATTAACGACTCGGCGCCATTGTCCCTCTCATCCTCAGCGGTCAGTAGCTCTCGAGCCCATTAGGAACATAATCCTTTTCGTTTCTCCGAAAGCCGACTACCGTCTCAAAGTCTCCTCAATCAGTAATTAGTCGAGACATTAGTCTTCACCATTCATACAGCACACACATCCCCTCGGACAAAACTCGAATGTGGTAGCAGTATATTAAACAGCCTGATAGAAAAGCTGTAATACGGGTTTCAAGTTTTACCTCCTGTCTCTCAATAAATATAAAAGGTCTTTATTAAATTCTATTAGCTGATGCGCGGTAGCTGCGGTTTAATTAGAGGATTTAGACCGCACGTCAAGAGTCGGCGGGAGTGAGAATGTCAAATATAGAGGGAAGATGTAGATTGTGGAGCTAACGAAAGAAACGAAATCTTTTTATGTGTCAGGAGAAGGCGTGGCTGCGACCCACTTCTAGTCTTGACCTGATCATCCTCTTCTATTATCGATAATATATTGTTACTGAGGTATTTCAGTTATTTTCATAAAATAGGGAAATTGTTTTGGCAATTAATCAATTACGATATGGCATTTATTTTAAATTCTACTGAAATTACAAGACTGACAATTTAATGGATGAAAAAAAAAATATATACATGACAGGAATAATGGTTTCACAATCTGAATTGCTGGACATTTTTTTTTTGTTAAAACGACGGAAGATGAAACTCTCCAGTTTCTCAATACATCTCGAGTCCTGTGGGAGCGATCGATGTTTCCCTGTTACGGATAATCTCCGGTAGAATGTCTTCTGCGAAGCCAAGAATATGGCTTTTCGATCGGGAATTCTCCCGGGGCTCGGTATCCAATGCTCGTGATACGATGACTCTCATTTTTCGATACCCCAAAGACCAGTGATGTGGGAATCTTCCATAATCCAAAAAAAAAAATCTCGAGCCTCACATCAGAATATAGTTTCACTCTGACGTTTAGTAATTGCATTGCCCATTGCCTTTCAGGGAATATTTTCCATTTTTTACAAGTACCTTTTTCACTGGATTATCGAGAGAAAAATTTTTCCAGTTGTAATTCAGAGTGCAATGGGAAAATCCGAGGGAATTTCAATTTAATCCGTGAAAATTTTACTTCTAAGTGCGTAATGCACGCATGTAAAACAGAATGGGGGAGACGTCTAGGGAAAATGACCATTACGGGAGAAATCCTTCACTGTCATTACGGCTCAATACTTTAAAGATTTGTTGGGACAGACAGGCACATTAATGTGCCACGACTCCCCATTATTGAGAGTCATTAGTCTCAAACTCGGAACACCTTGTTGGATTTTACCCAGCAAATGTACCTTGTAATAACCCAATGTTAATGTTCACGCGACTCAGTCAACCTTAAACGTACGTCGTTAACTTATTTCCAATGTTTTTTATTTGGGATTGAGACTTTGCATTATTATTCACCACCAACAGTTCACTGTTCCTGTCGACAGAGGTACAATGATATTTATTAACCCCCAAAACATTTATTTATCTAGCAGAAATTTTTTTACAATTTTTTTTGCACGATGAATCCCTCAAAAATTTTGGGAACAATTGATTAAATAAATATTGGGAAGCGTTATTGAATTTAATGTAAGAGAGGTGAATTAGGGAATTTAAAGACGGAATAACAGATAAATTTCGGACAATTAATGTTTATAATAAATATTAATCAGTGAGGACAAAAGAAATTCTGAAATCAGATTTCCAATCGAGCGAAAAATGGAAGACTGGACAACAGCTTCTGAGAAATCTCGCATTGAAATAATCCAGTCCGGAAAATTATTATTCCCGAGTCTTGTATCTCCATAAACGTTGCCTCGCATGAACATTGTTAACAAAACAAAGCCATAACGATACGACCAACAATGATACCTCCCCCCCAGCTCCCCCCAGCATTAAAATATCCTCGATCCTTTTATTAGCAAAACTTTTCCTAAATCACAATGCATCCATTTTTTAATCCCCTGAGCGACCACAAATGGCAAATACATCAGATAATCCAAGTACTGAATACTTTCTTCTGATCCATGAATTAGACTCAGAAAATGGAATAGTGGCGTATTGACATATGCGTACGTACAAAGGAGAGGAAAGCGCGATAGCCACCGGTGGATTTTAATACCTCCAGTGCGTACATCCACCGAATGATAAAAAAAGAAGAGGAAAAAAAAAAGCATTTGAAAAAATAAAAAGAAAGGATGAAAAAAAAATAAAGGGTGGAGAGAACAAGAGTGGTAAAAATGAATCGATAGGCGGAGTTTTTCGAGACGCGCCGCAAGAGGCGCTTCACCGAGGAATCGGTGGAAGGGGCAGAAGGCAATAGGCGGAGTCAAGCTGATTTAGAGCCGCCATTTTGTGACAATGGATGAGAGGGGGGATATGACTATCTGATTGGCTGATCTACGAACTTCTCTCCCGTCCTGGACAGGGGTTTCTACAGATTGTTCGGTTGTCTCCGACGGATACTCCAGCCACCCGGGACAAGTGCTCCCTTCTACCATTAGCTTTCACCCTCCACCCCCTCCTCCTATCTCCCCCTACCTTCCCCCCAATACCAGTACAATCTCCGTCGACGATTTTCCATACTGTAATTTTGCATAATATAAGTATATCGGATTGCTCGTGTGGAAATCTGATTTCTTATGATTTTTCTTTAGTTGTTTTTCATCGCTATTAAAATATCGCTGATGATGGGATCATGATTGGCGTCATTAGTATTATATGGGCGGAAAGGGGAGAGGGTGAGGGGGTTAATGATCGGTAATTGTTATGTCAGAGAGGTGGACCTATTTAATGTACATTCCACGTGAGGTAGCAGTGAATTTGTCGTATTAAATAAACGACCTACGACAATCGGTAATTCAATGCGTGTCACTTGCGCGGGTCGCATCATCGGTCAGATTACCGGCTTAAGATTTCGGGGATGGGCGGATATATCGTATATCGTATCTCATCTAGATATTCACTTATCAAGATTAACTCTTCGCGCGCTTTCATACACAGTGTGTATGTTGGTGTTGCGTATATCTGGGCGTTGATCTGCTTCGCGAGGAGACACGTGGCGGGTTCTGATCGTTATTTCTATGCTTAGTCTTCTTGATTTCAATCTGCATTTTTATTTTGGAATTCTGGTTCTCCTTGAGGTGGAGTGGAATGAATACGTTTCAACGGTGATTATGTCAATTGTGATCGTTAACACGTGTATTTAAGGGGAATATCTTGGGTTTGCTGGGGTGATTAATTTTTTTCCTTTTTTTTTATTTTCTCAAAGGGTAATTACCGATTTGATGGTTATGATGGTATCTCAATTATTGGTCGGTGCGGAAAAGCTGATTTTATGGGTAAATTGTCATTTGGAATGGGTAATTTCAGGTTTATGGAATGGGAGTAGGCTTTTACATTTATTTTCTCGGGTAATGTCATCGGTGATTTTTTTTAATGGTCGAGTTAAGATGTTAGTTAAGCGTTTTACTGGGAGTGTCGGTGCTACTGCGTTTGGTGATATGGGGGATTTATTTGGAATTGTGCAAACACCTTTATTGGGAGGAATTTTTAAGTCGGAAATTTGCCATCAAGGACTGCCGGGCTATCCGTTGAATTTTCACTGGGTGACGCATTGTTTATATTTTTATGGAACTCAATGATGCTGCACTGATATTTATTTCCCTCACGGAAAGCTGGCATTTCCCGATTGATCGAAAAAATTGGCCCTCAAAAATAAAAAAAATTGACCCTCAAAAAATTATTCAATCAGTTCGAAAAATTTGGAATCATTAAAAAAATTGAAAAAAAAATCAATCGATCCCCAATTAAAAAATTCCCCAGAAATTTCATACACATTCAAATATCTCAATGATATTGACAAAATTTTAATGACAATTTCCCAAGTTCGAATGCCCACTGCCAACGGTAATTTTTCCGTATCATCCCCTGAATATTTCGCAAGAATTTCCCGTAGTACTTTAGCGTTGGCCAGGTACACGGTTGACACGAAGAATCTTGACGTTGGAAGATCGGAAAAGTAATCTAGCGCCGTCGGAGGCTATGGATACGAGGGTTGTACAGAAGTTGAGTTGATGGGTCGGGGAAGGGCGGGAGGGGGTTGAGGTGGATGGGTGGTTGGTTGAGAAGGGGGTGGTGGGAGAGTAGTGTGGGTTTTAGTGGGGGGAAGAGGGAAGGGTAGGTAAGTCAAGTTAACGCCCGCGTGAGGGTGGGGCCCCAGGTGTCGAAGCTGGTCGTAGGCGTTGCTACAGCGACCCGAGCTGTGCCGATGTTGAACGAGCACTGGCACCGAGTTTAGCCGAGTGAGGCTGAACGTGGGGGCCTCGCGGACCCCGTGTTTTCATGCGCTTTAGTTCCGCGCCGGGTGCCACGATAGTTGCATCGATGAGTGGTGCGCGCGTGCGTGCGTTTTAAAAATATACTGAGTTCAATATAAAATATTAATAAATTTTATCAATAACAATTCAATGAGTTATTATCCATGAGATGAGTGTGTGTGGATTACGATAAGTTGGATTTTGGCGGGTGATAACGCGACCGGATGACTTTGGGAATGATAAGGAGACGAGCCACAGCCACATTGGACCGGCCTTGATATATTTCACTGTGTGGCTTTTTCAGATTTATTATTCGTATTGTTTTATTTATTGCAAATGTCACAATGTGTCGTGTGTGTGTACAGTGCAGTGTATTGGTGATAACGTAGTGTTTATCAGCGTAATTCAGAGTCATTTAAGAGGATTCAAACTGATTTGTTTATCGGTGGATGGACACTTTTTATTGAGGTAAGTGAGATTTATTAACGAGTGATTGCAATCAGTGGATTATCTTATCATTGATCCTCCAATTTTCGGGAGTCTCATCGACGGGACTGTACAAGTGTAATTGAAAAAATACGAGATCTGTGAATTATTGCTCATTATTTGTCATTGTTTATTGGATTTTCGTAACGGGTGAGCGGACTGCCTGGTCGAAATTACAGGTGTAATTGCCTTTGAAAAATTCCCGCCAGTTTTATTTCTATTTCGATCACGCGTATCGATGATGTTTTAGTTGTCAATTATTTTAGGTTTTGATAGGAAATGCGCGCAATGTGATAGCGAGTGCCGACGGAACCCGTTGCCATGATCAATACCGCGGATATTTTTCATTGGAATTGATAAATGTTTTGGGAAGTCACGACAATGTTGGGGTAACAAGTGGATTTGAATTTTTAAAAATTTTTTTATAATTCATCCGTTCCAAGTGACTAATCGGAAATTCTCTCACGTTGCATTATGTAAAGACGATTAACTTGTTAGAGCGCTTAATGGGAATTAACGATGGCGTGGATATTTCCCTGGGGATTTATGGAAAAAATAGTGGTTTATTCTCGCGCCTGTCTATCCGTGAATTTTAACGTTGAGACGAGAGTGATGAGCGTATATAGAATTTAATACGGGAAAAAATGGTATTCTGTTGGAACAGTCGGTCTCGATGAGTGTAATTAGTCATTAGCAAGTATAATGGATATTCCGGGCTTTGTATTATCATTTATTAGCCGCCAATTGCCTTCCCTATTAGTCGAGAGATGCATTTAAAGTTTTTACTCGAGTGGTGCGTTATCAATATTTTTGGACATTTCACCTGATTATTTTGATATCCGGTTATTTATATCTCATTTTTTATATTTTTGTATAAATATTTTTAGGGAATAATTAATTTTAATCATCAGACAAATTAAAATCGAGTAATAATTCTCTGGAAACGCCATTTTTTCCCGTTTGTTATAATTTCAGTTTTGATAACAATTTCCAATTGAAAAATTGGAAAATGGTAAAACCGGTGATTTATCATTTTTATTGGGTCGCGAATTAAAATCAGAAGATGTGAATGGATTTTTTATCTCGTATCGTACGATTTTGAAATAAGAGTTATAAAAATTGCGGATTAATTTGACTAGAAATTTATTTTCGTTTCATTGTGTCGGAAAAAAAATCGAGATTTTCCTCCAGCCGGTTTCATATCAGCTCCATCGAATTACGTGTAGGGCGATGTCGAGTGAGATAGTCATACCGGTAAATTTGAATAATTGCATAAAAATGTGGGTATAAGAGTCATTAAACTTGAAGTTATTTCGAATACCTGAATGTGTATTTAACTTCTCTAAAATTCTCGCTCCAAATATCCGTCTCGATCGCAACAACAATAAAAGAAAAAAAAAACCAAAAATTAACTCGCACGATTCCGCGTCGATCCGATTTCATTAGCGATTGATTTTGATATTCGATCATTAAAATTATAAAATCAAAAACAGTTTGCGGTCGAGGACACGTGCGACGGCTCGCGAATGTTGAAAAACCGCATAATGCACCGCATTGACCGCTGAATAACAGCTATCCTTCATTTTCAGTATAATCTTTTTGCCTCAGTATTGAGTTACCAATGACTCACAAAATCTCAGAGCCGCGTCTTTGTTGATTACCGACATGATCTTGTATCGTTCCCTCTCTGCATAAACGGTTAAGGGTATCTCCAGCTGATAGTGGGAAACACATGTTAACACGAGTACAAGACCGTGAGGTCAGTAGAAATGGATATAAATAAATAAAAAAAAACAAATCTCAGAGCGGTCTCGTAAATTCAAAAAAGTCGACACGTCATTCGGCAATCCACATGAGTTTATTCATATTTATTATTCAGAGTCATTACTTTCTTTGAATAAAACCCGGGTGGTAGTGAATAGTCGGGTTCTTTTCACCGTCGGGCGCCGATCGGATTCCCTGAAAACTCACAAGTCACTGCAACACCCATGAGAACCCCGAATATGTGTATCATTACTCGATAATACAGACACAGAACACATAATAATTTCAGTAATATATTACCCTAAGACCAAAATCCGTAGATGTTGTAGAGACTTGTTGACTCGAACCAATGATAATGCCTCAGGCAATCGTCCACTTGGACTCCACATTAGAAATTCATCAATTCAAAATTATTTCGCCATCCATAAAAATCACCGACACGTTACCTCAGTTATTTTTTTAATCCGCGATGAGCAGTCTGAAAAATCAAAGGTGACTTCATCAAGCCTATCAGCTACATGACAGTTTGACTTTGTTCCGTGTAACATTCCCAGATTACCCCAAATGAGATAAGATTGTGCATTGGACGTATACCCAAAGACTTGGCTACAAGTGTCCAGACATTCTTATTTATCGCGGGATAAATATAAATGGCACATTGATCCACAATTATTTGTTTAGAATTGATGTTGAAATAGGTTTTACTCCGGGATTAACTCATTGATTTAACTGATATGGAGAAGAAAGAGATGTAGTTCACCGGATTTCCATATTTGAAAATATGATGACATTTTCATGGGCGATGTCTGGAATCGTATCAGCGAATTTCAATGCTCTTTTAACATTTATGGGTTACAGTGAGAACAAAGTTGTCGTAAATATCAAATGAATTGATATTTCATTATGAACTGGTCAGGTTGTTAATGGATTCTCAGATGGAGTGGTATTAACGGGCAGTTTCACATGGTAAAATTTAACGCCAACGTAATTTCGTGTAACCGGACAAATTTATCGAATAAAAGCTCGCCTATCCCTTATCACCTCCGACTTATCTCAATTATTCTCGTTTCGGGGTATTATCGTGTCTCTTTCTTGATTAACCACTCAATGTCAATGGTCTGCTATCAGCAATCCCCAAAATCAGTTGTGGATCTACTTTCGTTGTGGTCAGTACATCGGTTTTTCCCATATCGTGACAACGAGATCTCTCGGAAACGAAAATTCTCCGATTGTTGGGAGTTCAGGAAATCCCGGGGTCAAATTCCGTTCGAATTTCATCGAGATTGTAATCATTATCGCAAATACTCCAAGCATAAGTGCACAATCCCAGGTGAAAGAGGTTTTAATAAAATTACATGTAATTTTCAGTCCGTTATCTGGTCAGAGCTTTTTTAAAAATACAGGTTATTTACGATAATTGTCTACTTAGCAGTCAAATCAGCGTTAATATATATTATTTAATATTTCATCTGGTGTGAATTATTTGCACAAGGTGTCCTTCGAGGACGGCACTTTCTCCCCAATGATCATTTGTGATATGAATTGATTGATCCGCTTGTTATCGTAATCGACGAAGAGTTCAGAGGAGATATTCATCTTCACTCGTTCTCTCTGAATATAATTAACCTCACACCTTGCGCTTGATGATTCACAATGGATGCAACCGATGATTGTTGCGATCTCGGGGCAATATTAATTGAAATGATCGATCGAATCGGATCGTAGATATCAATATTTTTGGAGTCGTTGATTTTTTTGATGCGAGACGGGTATAGATTTTCCGTCAGTTTCGATGAATTCTCTTGCGTTCTTTGAGCCTTAATCTTATCGATGCCCACATTTTGGGATATATCTTATCAGCCATTGTTTTCGAGTATTTTATTTGCCGTTGATCGAAAGACACCCGAGTCGAGGCGATTTATTTTCTCATAGGTGAGAGATCGAGTGCCAAGACAACACGTATTTGTTGGTATACGGTAGTACGTAAGTACATCATTCAGAGTAATAGGAGATGGTTAAATATCGAGATATCGGTGATTGTCCGTTGAATAATCGAATTATCGTGATTTTTTAGTTATCCAATTCAGAATTAAAATTTTTAACGTTTATTTTTAATCTGATCGGATATTTACGCGATATCAATTGAAATGGCTCTCATTCGATATGACCTTGATCGATCTATGAATATTGTTAGGAGTACGTACATTAACTTATACGGGGGGAATAGAGATCGGTTGTCCAATTAAGAGAGTGACACAGAGATGCCCGACCCACGGATTGTATTTCACTATAACCGATCGTCTCCATTGTTCTGCATCACTGCTCATGTCGAAATTTCTCGCTATCAATTGGAACGTGGGAATTGATAAGTTGGCGCCATATTCTCAGGTTATTCTACGTCGTCTATCTCCACTTGTTTTTAATCAATTTATGATTCACCCGGTCAATCAATTCACCCGAGCGTTCCGAAAACAGCGAAATTCCCAGAAATTTTCGAAGCCTCATTAGAAATTCCCAGAACAATCTCACAGCTTCTGAACAACTGATTAACATTATTGCGCGATTGAAAATAAAAAAGGACATGGCGGTTTCAAAGTCCCACCCAGAGTGGATTATCTATCAGTGGTAGATTAATTATCAGCTTTATCACCGAAATCGAAATTTTCCAGAAGTCCGTACTAATGATATCTCATTTTTATTTCAGATAACTCGCGAGTGCTTTCGCCACGGACCACATGCACCCCGAGAATTAATCCCGGTGATGAAAAATCGTCTCTAAAGATCTCCAAAAAATTCCTCTAATTCCCCAATCACTTCACCACCCCCAAACCTCCTCTCGATACAAATCAATTCCCCGGAATAAAAAAAATAAAATCGATATCCTCTAGTCTCAGACTGGAGAATATTTCCAAAAGAGGAAAAAAAATCTAGAAAATCGTCAAAGTAGAGGTTAAATTTTGGTAAAACAGCGGCGCGTCAAAGCGCAAAGTGAAAGGCAGAAAAAATTCTGGACACAATGGACATGAGCAGCGAATCGAGCGCGGCGCGGTGGTATGAACCACCAAGAAGCCTCGAGCCATCGTCAGGTGGTGGTAGTGGGGGTGTAACCGGGGTAAATCCGGACTACCGAGGTTACTATCCCCATGCTGGACCAACCCCACATCATCCAGCAGCAGCAGCCCACTATGCTCACAGTAAGTGCATTCACCCGTCCATTGAAATATCGTGGCATTCAGTAGCCCAAGTATCTTTTCACGATGAGACTATCACCTTAATTACCATAGACTATCTTTAAAATGTCCAAACACGTCTCATTCACGGCTAGACTCGTTTGCCCTTCTCTCAATTCCCGAGGAAAAACGTCAAAGATTTATAATTCCCTGGGTCGATTACCCCCGCCAACATCTTCAGATCCTTTTTTCTTTGGCATGTGCCAAGTATTTAACACGCTTCGCTATAACGAAAACAGCGTCAATGTTATCGCGATTCACCATCGACGCCTCTTTTCATACATAGGTACAGCCGTCCTACGGATAACCCACTGTTGGTCTTGTTTTTTTTTTTTTGTACATATGTGCGTTTGGGAGGGAGTGTGATTCAATTTAACTCTTTGGGTATGTAAAATATACATAATGCATCGTTACATCGTGAAGACCATGGGGAATGTATCCTATATTGTAGGCCATGATGATGACAATGTGAAGTCAAGCATCAAAATTTGGAGGAATGGTGTGCGAGGCATTGGGCCTCAAGGCGAAACTCGAGAAATTCGATCTAGCTTGAATCCCCTGGAATGCGATACCCCTGATTTTTGCCGATTTTATGTGCGTGGATCATGGACGTGACGCCACTGTTATGTAAGATCGTGTTGAGGCTCATCCTTATTCTTAGGCTCTTCGAGAATCAAGAGAAATCTATCCTTTTAAGGGCCGGATAAAATACACGGGAATTATTTATTCGGGCACTATTTTTCTGCGTGAAATATTTATTGATCATTGTCGGAATACAAATGGCATTAAAAAATCCGGGAGTGGAAACAATTTTAAATTAAAATCCACAATTTTTATTTTGGATTGGATGAATTTGGATTTTGATACGACACTGGGAATAATTATTTTTTATTCTCGAAACGGTTAATAAAAATTTTATAACGCATATAAAAAATTTAATGATTGGAAACCCCAGAACTTGGGGTATTGGTGCCAGAAGAAAGGTTTTAACCAAGAAACCGTGGGAATGGAGTACACGCACATTATCGATGCTGAATACAATGTAAAATTGAAAAATATGAAGGAAACATGTACCCGGAGAAGACAGTAGTGAGAGAAATTGAGGAATGAGAACCGAAAGATAATTGAAATTCCACTTACTTCTTCCGTGGAATAAACGAAAAAAAAAAAAAAAGAAAAATGGCGTGACGATTGAAAATGGAAGCTATATTATTGGTGCCAAATAGAAATAAGAACGGTACGTACCTCAGCCAAGGTGAACCGTGGGAATGGACTTTAGTGAAGATGAAGACAATGTGAAACCGAAAAATATGAAAGAGGCATGAGTAATAGTTGATGAGAAGGTGGTGGTAGGTGGAGAAGACAGTAGTGATAGTAGTGGGGAATGAGAGAGGATAGAGCAGTGGTTGCGGCAGACAGGAAGGAAGCGCAACCAACCGAGAAGGCCTCGGAGAAGAGGTGCATACATTACTTGGAGACCGCAGGGAGGCGCTTGATACACCTTTTTTTTCCGTTAACACGACATAAATATGTTTTTTGCTAATAATCAGCATGCCTTAACGGGTTATTCGGTGAATAGGGTGGATTGCATTAGTGCAGGGTATGTCGAACATCGAGTGGAATACATCTGCATTTGTGAAATACTGGCTTCGTAGACTCGGTATGGACTGAAGAAACTGTTGGTGCTAGCGCGACGCCATTTTGCGCAAATGCATACGCCAACTGAAGGCGGAGCCAAAACAGACTTCTCTCCTCGGGGTCATCTCTCTCTGGATCTTCTTTTCATCAATCTTTTACTGCTGTGATCATAAATACCGGGATTGCCTGCACGGAAGCACAAGCTGCGGTTTTTTCTCCGGGGGTCAGCCACCGGTGTACCGACTAAATTGCAATTTAAATCTGTAGCCGAGGGTTCGCGCTTTTTTTTTTCATTTCAAGTGGAAAAATCTGGGATTTTCTGGCGGGATAAAGTGATGTGAATTTTTTGGAAATTCTTTTTTATATTAATTAATTTTTAACATTTCAAAGAGAAAGGATAGTTACAAAAATGTAATTATTTTCATTAGAAATATCAGAGAAAAGAACTCGAAATGGTGAACAATCGATTCACTGCATTCAATCGATAATATAATTGAGGATTAGAAAGTGAACAGTACCTAGACTGCTTTGTTGCCATCGGCAATTAAAAATTACCCCGTACCTCCGATAACATCTGGTAATGACGAGTTTTTGTTCGTCGGTCAATTGAAATCGTTGACATTGGATTATTTTTAAAATAGAAGCCACTTGTAATCACATTGGCATCCCCATGTATTTGTCACAGTGTACCAATAAACATTGAGCGACACTTACATGGCCAGTAACACTTTTTCATCCACGGGGTGGTGAGCAAGTGATTCTGAGAAACACTTGGCTGAACGAAAGCACTCAACCGCGTGAGTAATTGCAGTTTGTTGGACGTTCAAATGTGCGGTAGTTGCATACATATATCCTAAGTATATGCCATTTGAATTGCATGAATTTCCTGACATGATACATACTCATTCTAATGAGTACCCTGAAATATAAGAAATGGAGATATCCGCGTGTAGGCAAGATCTGGGGAGTACATTGATCGATGGAATATCCGGGAATGATAGATTCGCGGGAATATGTCTCGGCAAATGTTCCTTATCACAACTGGAATTTCA
This sequence comes from Fopius arisanus, assembly GCF_000806365.1. Taxonomy (NCBI): domain Eukaryota; kingdom Metazoa; phylum Arthropoda; class Insecta; order Hymenoptera; family Braconidae; genus Fopius; species Fopius arisanus. The sequence goes on from NW_011887753.1 coordinate 847,268, forward strand.
ATGTGTCTTATCATCTCCATGTGTCTTTCATCTCAAATGAAATGACCACCTCTCGTTTCTACTTTATATCAGCTATTCCCCCGTTTTATTTATTTATTTTTTTTCGCTATTTTATTGATGATCTGGAGGTGTCTTGGGTACCGGCAGTTAAATGCGCGGCACGGAAACCGCACGTTCATGGGACGTGATCGATTCTCCCGGTCCGGTAGGATAAGGCGGCAAACTGCAAACGTCCTCTTGCTGCAACGTACCATCTACGTGAAACGCATCTGGATTTGTTTTGCGTGGAGAGTTGTGAATTAATGTCTCGGTGGAGATGTTTAGCGCGAAATTGATCATTCTTAATGTTTGAGGAGCAAACGCACCCGGGGAAAACAAGATCAATGGGTAATTGAAAAAATTCATAATGAATTTTAAATTCCCAGTAGATACGTCAGTGCATGCGCAGACGGAATTTTCCGATCGACGTATCGTTTTTTAGGAATGGCTGTCGGTTTTCTTGTTAATTCAATTAGAAGGTTTAGTCATTTAGTCATTATTGGAAATTTTTTGTGAAAAAATGTCGAAGGCATGGGTTGAATTACCTCAGTACTCATTACGTCTGAAACATCAGATCCTCGGAATGTGCACTCCTCGGGATCAATTAGTGCCTCCAAATTACACGCACTAAAGCTCATCCTCGCATGCTTGATTCATATAATTACACGTTTTTGCTCATCATGGAAAATCGATGGCTCCACGAGTACGTGACAATTTTCCGATTGCCGATATTTGCCGGGAGCAAACAGAAAAATTAATAGGACGAGTCCTAATGACGTAATTAGATCCACGAGTTGATAATTAACATTCGTGTGGAATTGTTATTCCAATTCGATTGGAGACGAGTTGTAATGAATATTTATTTGTTACAGCGTTACTTTGAATGGGGTTTATGTAATTTCATTTAATTTCAATGGCAGACTCGAGTAATTTCTCACTGATCATGGAATAATTCACTTGATAATGCGTTGTAAACTCCAGGGAGAATCTGAGAATTGAAAAAGAGAAATGTCTGGTAGTCCGGGAAGATCCACTGGTGGAAAAGCGGCGCCGTATTGGACGCCAACTGCTTTCATATATGGCGTTGCCTCCTTTCTAACCATCTCGCTTTTTTTTAACGCATTCGTGCGTATTCTATAGAGTCCGTCTACTTTTCTGTAATGTTTACTGGCATTTTGCTGTCAGAATACATGCCCCGGTGAATTTTTTTTTCAACTCCAAACGATTCTCTCGAGAGGGCAACGGCTATTTGTCAGGGGAGAACACCAGCCCGTGTCATACCGGTGGCAAAAAACTCACTCGCATGTGGGATAAAAAATGAATAAACATTTGCATTCGTTATGTAATTTTCTGTGTGGCTCTTCCTGAGGTGTCCGATCCGCAGAAATGCAATGTGTTCAGAGCGGCGAGCAGGCAAAGGGGATTTAAAAATCATTAAATACCGAACTGAGAATGGGAATGTTGTGAGCTCGAGGTGTGCATATGCTGCTGATAACATTCCTCTGGGTCGATAGAAATATCACCGTGATAAACTACATTGAGTTATATTTATCTGAGTTTCTGTGGATATGCACCAGAGAAATTCACTAAATATTTCGTATTCTTTCGAATTAATGACAATCTTAAGATTCAGAGAAATTAAATCTCCGCGTTATGCTTGAAATCATTAACAATTGGAATTATTTAATTTTTATTGAAAGCATCAACATTTATTTTTTTTTTTATTGCCGTAATTTTGCAGTGATTCCCCGGTCAAATGGCGGTATTTTTGAAAATTGAATAAATTTATTGATGAGACTTTTGGTGGTCTCATTGACGCGATCCGCGAGAATTGATGTTCATCACTCCGAGTTTGTGAACATCGGGAGAATTTTCGAATTGTCACGCCGTTCACATGACAGTATGACAACACGAGTTCATACCGATTGCGCATAGTGCACGAAAGTGGTGGACCCAGAGGCTCGACGTGAAAACACACGGTTCGATATATCGATCCAGCTTACTCGCGCCTCCGTGCCAGGTAAGCCCAGGTAATGCGAGCCGCATGCCGGGTCGACGCGAAACGAGAAAGAATTTCTTTCCATTCGAAATACCTCACTCTCGGGTTGAACGGTGAAAATAAAAACACGAAAAAAAAAAATTGAAACAATAAATCGAGAAGAAATCCCGAAGAAATAAGTGGAGTACTCGTACATATGGGCACAGACATGTATAAAAAAAAAACCGATAGGATAAAATAAGCCATGAAAAATTTGAAATTTACAATCACGCGATGGAGTATCCGGCGTGTCGTGACGCCTCTCCGTTGGGCAAATTGTCCCCATTGTTGACCATGTCTCTTCTTTGCACCAGGATGTCTCGGAATTTCCACTCATGAACCCTCAGGGAAATTAATATTAATGGGTACATCTGAGGGATTACGAGCGATGAGAAAAGGGGAAAAAAAGGGTTAAAATGGAGTAAAAAAGAGTGAGCCACCTTGTGCCGTTGACTTTCAAATGATCAGTTATCCCCGCGAATATGTTGAGAACAAGCCATTTGTATTCATTGAATTCTGATTTACCCAGAATCCCCCTGAAACCTAAAAATAATAACCCCCCGTATTTTTTTTTTCCTCTGCATCGACAGGTAGAATGTCATCGAGTGGTGTATCGAGTGGTGCTGTGAGTCAAGTATGTCGTCCCCACTTCCACGGTATTCATCCCTGGTTACCAAGTGCAAGTGGTGACACGTCGAAGGCCTGGGCATTTCCAACGACAACAGCATCAACAGGGGGTGGTAGCGAGGACAAGCCCCAGAGTCCACTTGGTTCATCCCTATCCCTAACGAGTCATGGAAATGGTGTAACCGGTGGTCACCATCCCTTCTCATTCCCCCCAACACCACCAAAAGACGCAACGCCAGACAGCATAACAACTAGTACTAGTTCAACAAATAATAATAGTAGTAATAGTAATAATAATAATACAACGTCGAGCAATAACAATAGTAGCAGTACAAGCAATAATAATGGAAGTAGTGGTCTTGGTATTGGAACAGCAAGTGGTGGCAGTAGTGAATACCAAGCGGCAGTGGCACATGCAGCTGTGATGGGTGCATTTATGCATCATCAGGATGCACTTGGTGGTGGTACTGGTGGTTCTTGTGATGTTAAACCATCGGTTATGCTTGGACATCATCACGGTGCATCATCACCAACCCATCAGCAGCATCCATCAAATGGCTCGGGACAAGTTAAACAGCGTGAAGGTAATAACCAGTCGGCAAATGCCAATGGCACATCTGGCAGCAACTCGGTCAACGGTCAGACGACAAACCAACAAGCTAACACCACTGGGCAACAGCAGCAAGATTACCAGAATCCTGGTGGTGCTGCATCACCCTCTTGCCGAGACTCGTATCATACCACATCCCACTCACATCATCATCACCATCATCATCATCCCACCTCTGGTACCCAATACGATCCAACAGCTAGTGCATACAATATGTATCAACACCTACAGTATCCAACCCATCATACCCACAATCCTCACAATGGCTCATCATTGTTCTCTGGTACTCATCATACCACAACTGGTGTACCTGGAGTTAGTCCCGATGCTAAACTCCTCGGTTCCACGCACGGCAACACCCCAAATTCGCCCGGTTCCCAACAACAGCAGCAGTCTAAGACAAGGAACAAGTCCAGAACGTCCGCCGGTAAGCGGCACATTATTTTTCTTTTTTTACATTTTATTTTTCATCCTCACTTATTTATTACTTTCATTTGTCTTCTATTATTTTCGTATTGTTTATCCTTATTATCATTATTTCATCACTCCTCTCACTCAGCTTGATTCACGGGTTGGGCTCTTCCTGTTCCTCTCATTAATTTTTTTATCATCTCCATGGTTATGGTTTTGTTGACACTGTCAATGGTTTATCCCCGTTAATTTGCATTACTCCATTCTTCAAAGTTTACATTATCGTTTATTTTTGTTCTTCTTTATTTTTGAAAAATGGACGTTATCGGACTACACCATGAATTTTTGTATTTTGCCTCACCTATATATTGACCTGTTTTGAGTGGCACCCACCAATGCCCGCACCTTGATTTACCAGAGATATGAAAATAAAAAATCTTTTGTTGAACAAATCGAGTTTAAAAACGAGAGAGAAAATAACAATCACTGAGAGCACGTTTTTATCGATGTGGTGTGGCTACAGTTTGTTTCACATGAGCAATCCACCCAGTTTTTGATGTGATCTCTGTTTTTTTTTTCAATATTATAATCGCAATGCTAGTGAGAACAATCCCTGAAAAAAAAATATATAAACATCCAACACATGATTGCCACAGTCACTGGTAATTATACTCTGAGTAGGTCAGTACCATTAGCTTCGAGAGAATTTAAAAAAAAAAAATACCAACCCTAATCTCACAAACAATGGGTTGACGATTGCGGTACCACGCTAATTAGATTCCCTTACTTGCGACACACACTTTTAACGTGTGTGGATGCGCTCTACCGTATCACTCAAGTGGAAAAAGTTGTCAGAATAAATGATAGACACTCGTCTATTTGAGATGAAAAATCAACATTAATTGAATTTATTTTTATTGCATTTATTTGTGACAATATCTGCTGCCATTTGAATCCAGGGGATGACCACGTAAGATCGGCTGTTATCTGCCATTGAGTCAATTGACGACCATTGAAACAACATCATCCTCACACCCATCCCCAATTTCCTCGTCAGCAACGAGATAACACCTCAATCCCCATGATAATTGGATAAAAATCATGATAATCCATTTTCCACAAACTTCTGCTTTTGCTCTGGTAACCGCTTATTGGTATGTCGGCAATGCATGCGAATTACTGATTAACTGTTTCTCATTAAAGAGATGATGAACTTTTTGCTCCCTCAACCGAGTTATTAACTTGATGCATTAGAGTGTGAAAATATCAATTATCTTGAGTTTTCAAAATTTCATCGTCTCTACATCACTAAAAAGCTTTGATAACAACCAAAATAATATAAAAAAAGAATGTTTATACGAGATTTTTCGTGGTTTACTCAGAGAAAAATTGAATTGAATTGCAATTTTTAATTGCAATCGCATAATTTCGAGTTAAATTTCAATTTCAGAAAATCACTCTCGTTTTCATTATGTATTCTTGATTAGATAACATTCTTATTTTATCAATATTATTAGCAATACGAATTTTTTTCTTCTTTTAATTAACGAGTACCACCCGTTTGACGGATTGACAATTGATATTCGTAGAAGGACGCGAGTGTGTCAACTGTGGAGCAACGTCGACGCCACTTTGGAGAAGAGACGGTACTGGACATTACCTGTGTAACGCCTGTGGACTTTATTACAAGATGAACGGACAAAATCGACCGCTGATTAAACCCAAGAGACGCTTGGTAAGTACCTTGTAATTCCTTCATTTGGTCTTCATGTGCGGTATAATAAATCGATACACCGGTGGTTAAAAATCCCTAATGCATTGGATGCGTCCCTGAAATTATCGTTTGATTGATTCGATGTACTCTAGGGTCCCTCCGGTATCGAAAATATTCGGCGACATTCACGGAAAAAATATAAACAACTAAAATATAAATATGGACACTCTGACACGTCGACGTGCGTCGACCACGCCCCATTCGTTTTTTTTTTCGATGAAAATATTATTTTTTCCCCTCGTTATTGCGTGTGTGTGTTCTAGTATCCATGAAATATGTATCGGTTTAAAACCGGGGGATGTCATTCAATGCCCACACATCAGGTACCATACGTACTCTGTAATTTTCGTCACCAACACACGGAAATTTTACGCTTTCCATTCGACGTATGCGGTTGAATATTTGTTCGGGGAGAAAGAGATGTGTCAATAGAATATCCCCGTTCTACCGAATGTACACAGTGATTCTGCAGATTTGTAAAAACACTCGCGAGATTAATATTTGTTGTTGTTGGAAAATTAATCGGCATTCGTGACGAATGATTTTTTCCTTCTATCAACTCAAAGACATTGAATTTTACCGCCCACTCACAGAGAGAATTGAGAAGGGAAAAATTTGTTTTCTGACGTTTGACAATTTTTTATTATTCGATTCAAGAGTTTCTGGTTGGATTTTCTTTGAACCGCAGATTCAAAAAAATTTTATGTTCCAAAAATCCCTTGAAAGACCCAATCAGAGTTGAAATGGATATTCATTGAAATAATTTCACCCGTGCGCTAATTAATATCTCCCCCTGAACACTGAAAAAGTAAGATCTCACAATTTTTCACTGCTTTCATTAAGTTATTCACTCGAGTTATAATAGCGTGTCTCGGCTGGTCGCTCGAGTGATTAAAAAGTAAAAACTCCTCGCGTGTGGATTCGATGAGTTGAAAATTGAAGAAATGCGAAAAACTAAATATTAAAAGTAAAATCATTGAGCGGGATTTTCTCACTTTTCACGTGTTATGTTTTGTTCCATTCCACGGTGCATGGAGACTACACCGAAATTATCGTTTTTCATTGGGACTGTTATTATTATAATGGGGTTGAATTTTGAATAGTCGCTCGTTTTATTTTATGTCACCTGCATGCCGAGCAACACCAATGGGCCACTAGCCTCCCCTTTTTACCCCCCAACATTTCAACCCCCCTCCCAGGCACGATGAGGCAGATAGCAAGGGTTGCAACGAAACCTTCTGTCCTGTTATATTTCTATACACACATGGACGCTCTCCGCCATGTTTGATCCTGCGCGGAGATAACACCCAGACAGCTGGGAAATTCTCCATCTCTTCAGTTCATTTTTTAGTACTTTTTTTTTGTTCAAGTGCTTCAGGGGTGGTACAACCCATACCCGGTCTCATGGGGGTAGAACTTTAATTTCATCCATTTAAAATCCTCGTAACCAACTCAAATGAAAATTTCAAATGCGCCACCAATTTTCGTTCTTCATAACTGAACAATCGTCGATTTATTTTTGACAAAATATTTTACAAGAAATTTTCAAATGTCGGGTGATATTTCAATCGCTTTGATAGCCAGTGATTTTAACTGGCGAATAATCAAATAAATTGATCCAACCCGTACCACAATTTTTGAGCTTCTGCATTCCGTCGACCTCTCATTCTCTCTCGATTCTTATCAATATAGTCTCGCAAGTTGTGGCCTCAGCACTGGGCATTCCTTGGGGACCGTTATACTTGCCTTCTCCACTCAGCACCCCATGGGTCCCAAGTAACTTCGCATCGTTAGGACCCATCTTACGCTGATAAATGCATTTTTCAACCGCCATCTTGCCAATGATTGCATCGACTCCACGATTGAAGCGTCTGTTCGCTAATAAACTCGCGAATAGACAAAACATTGTGCATCGATTCGCTATCATGTACCTCTTGATCCTCCATTCCTGAATGTGAGGAAAAGTAAAGGTCTCGACCGTGACATATTATCCTGACCCCGAGGCTACTCCGAGTGAATATACACCATTATAACTTTTTTAATCCATTAACCCTCCCCCCTCGAAATTCTCCCTCCACCTTTCCACCCTCTTTCGGGTGGTAAAATAGAATTCACATCGCGTTACTCTTGACTCTCAACGACTTGAGAACTTTTTTGCCGAGACACTTTGAGTCACTGCTATCACCAACCGCTTCTTTTTTTTATATCTTCACAATTTAATGTAGCCATTTTCGTGAATTGCGTTTAAATTTATAGCACACGTTCGCCAAGTACGTGAACTGAAATATTCAAATGACACGTCAGAGTATCAGGAAAGGGATAAAATTATTTTAAAATTTTTTATTAGACCTAGACACCTGTCTGAAGTTCAACTCATTCAATCACCAGTCAATACATCATATCGATATTTTATTTTGCAATTCCACCGATTACTCTCAAACTCCTGTCCATTTAATCTATCAAATATCAGCATTTAACCACCAGAAATTACCACAAACTCTGTTTATTTAAAAAATAAACATTTAATAATGCGGAGGAATAGATTGCCTGTAGATTAAGTGGGATAAGATTTCTTTCTTTTTTGAAACAATGGATTTTCTCTTCAGGTCCTAGTCCTGATGGACGTATGGAACTTTTTTTTTCGCGGGAGGCGAGAGGGGGGCGGGTGGGGGGTGAAGAGAGGGTATTTAAAAAATGGAGGAACTGTCGAAGAGTTGATACTATCGGGTCCCAGGTAGCCAGGGTAAAAAGGTTTCGTGGGGTTATCTGGTGAGGATCAATTCTTGTCTCGGAAAATGAATAGATGCTACCCCAATGCGCACGCCTCACACACGCATTGTCCAGATGTGCATGAGTATGTGTATGCCCTCTTGCGCATTGTCCGAAGGTGCTAAAGTCTTTTTTTTTTTTTTTTTTCATGTACGTACCATTGGGCTTGTATATAGATCGTTGTTTCGCGTGCATTCTCCCACCTCCTCGCCATTTCCTTTCGCTAACTTTCGAAGTATTATGTATAAATTCACTTCTCACCTTTACCGCGGGGTGGGGTGGACTTTTTTCCAATTCCTCCATCGCTCATTTTTACACATCGGTTTGAAAATAGCCCCGGCGATTGTTTAGTGGAAACTTTGCATAATCATTTCTCGTAGATCGCGAGAGCGGTAATCAATTCTCGCGGAGGAGCGAATATGTGTGACCGGTCAACGCCCACTTCGGGTTCAATTTCGCCGTGGGGAAGAGGCTGTATACTCACCCGGGGACCAGTTGCTGCTTATTGTAGATGTTGTCCTCTTATTCCTCGTGGTTCTGTATTGCTGAACCCCCCTCCAAAAAAAAATTCGCTGAATTATACCGCCAATGCAAATAACCTGGCATTACCTCTTGAAAATCCGCGTCCTTCATATTTCTTCGGGAATATTTACACGCGGGAATTATCAGGTTCTGAACGAAATTCATTTACTTAATTCGTAATTATTTTTATTGAACATGTTCCTTCAAATGAACTCACGTAATTATTTGAATTTTCAATTACACGAGTTTGAATGAAATTTCGATTAAAAATGGTGGAAAAAATTTTTTATTTTGAAATTTCACGGATTATTTTCCAACTGGGAAATTCGTTGGAAAAATGAAAATTGAGGCAATATTCACTCGTCGTGACTTTCTACCTTCTCCACTATTTCTCTAGAATTTCTCTCGGTAATTAATGTCAGTGTGCACTTGCGGAAAAAAATGGTGGTAATTATCGGACATTGGGAATAATCAATCGATGACGGATTATAAAAAGGCTTGTAACACTAAATCTCGTATTGGAAAAACAGAGGCGAGAAGTAGCGTGCGAGCCAATTATATGGGCGTACACCGACCAGTAGAATACAACATGGGTCGAAAAATATATATAAATCCTGACTTCTCTCGGCCCCCGAGAGTAAACGAGTGAGAAGGCAACGAAACGAAGCCGTAGTAACCTATTAACTTGTAAATTGCTTCCGACTGTGGGCGAATGTAGAGAGTTGGAGCGCATAAATTCGCTAAATAAAACAGTTGCAATGATTGCGATGGACATGTGACGGTTTCGTGTGCCACTCGTGTATTCTCGTTTGTTCCATATCACCAGAACGACATAACGTTATGTATTTGTCAATTGAAACAATAAGGGGTTTAAAAAAAAAAAAGCTGAAAAATTTATCGGGAATTCATGGGCCATCGATCTATCGGGCCGATCGATCAGAGTCATTTGAATAAGAATAACGGATGCGTGATCGCGGTAGCTAACTAGATATCTACTGTTTTTCGAGATATCGAGTACCACGAGAATAGTTTACTGACAGCTCTGACATTGACGGAGAGATGCTTTTTTTTTTAGGCAGGAATTTTATTCTCACTCGGGCAATTATTCTCTTTTTTTTTTGACCGCGAGGCACGTTTTGTATTGAACTTAGATAAAGAGCTTCGATACGATCGTTTGAAACTAACTGCCGGTTTTGAGGATCTACAATGTTAAGGGGATAAGAGGTAGATCTGAATCTTTGGGATTTGAAGTTTGATAAAAAAAAAAGAGCCACAGGTAAATCAATTGCTCTGCATTATTGTCTCTTGAATTCCAGTCACGCATTCCGCGGTACGTTACCCGGAATTGTCAAGAAAAAATTAATATTCCAATTAAATAGGATTATAATTTTTCTGCGATTTCTTCTCCTTCAAGTAATTAACGAATTGAGACGTGAAAATGTGAGTTTAATCCGGAAGCGACACGATAAATAAAAAAAAAATGTTATTGAGAATAGAACATACGATATGACATTAACACAACGGGTGTTCACTGCTGAATGAATTATGAATCGCGATAAGACCCCGATATTCTGTGGTACTTACCCCTTGGCAGAGATTGGTGGGTCCTCTCCTCCCCATGGGAGCACAGAGGAAACCAATGGAAGTAACGGTGGTGTCCCTGGCATGAGGTTTTTTTTTTTTAATGGAAGGATCTGCCAGAGACTACCAGCAACCTACGGTTGATGATTTCCGAAGGGGGCTGTATGCCTCGGGGGCAGCTGTGCCACATTATCATTGGTTCTGATCTCTCTACATTCCGTACTTAACTACGGGAAACAACAACACACCCTCTACGAATATGAAAGACCAATCCGGTTGGTTTTCGGTGGGAAGGGTACATACGTCAATGAAATATTTGATTTTTTCCACCGAGTAAATATCATATTTCGACATATTAATATTTGTCTATTGAAATTTATCGGGGAATTGTTCTCCCGATGAAATTTTAAATCATTAAAAAATTTCTTTGTGGATTGGTTTGAATTTATTTTTATTGGATTATTCCATATTCAATATTTTTTTATTTTGCGGTTAAAAAATTTAAATGGGGAAATTCAGGGACATTGGGAAATTATAATTATTTTAATTGTTTGCGAGTATTTCTCTTTTTGAGTGATGCAAATGGGTGAAGAATTTCAATTTCAAATTCACTTTCAAGATTTTCACTGAGAATTATTTGTAATATCTCAAGGTGAGAGAAAACGCGTGTGCATGCGTGCGTGTTAGAAGATTGTGGAATAAATTTCTGTGCCAAAGTCGGGTGAAATTCTAGTGAGAAGATTGTGACGATGATGATTCCATATCAGCAATTCCACCCACCGGTTTGAACGACAATTTCTCTATTGTCCATCTGACAGGTCCACTCGGTTCTCTGTCGTCACAAGTTCTTCATTATCCTTGTGGGATTTTTTTTTTATTATCGTTCTTCTCGAAAACTCGAGGCATATGAGTGTGCACTCTATCATTACCTCTGTAACCGGCGAAAGCAGGGGAAAAGAGAAAAAATAAAAGAGGGGATGGGTAAGCAAAGTCAATAGGCTGGCGCAGACGCCGCAATCTGCCAATGCAGACTTCTGATTTCGCGCATGCTAACTGAAAATATAGATGGGGTGTGGGCTTCACTGTAAAGACTGTCTCTCTTCCATCAAAAGTGCGTCGGCGCCAATTTCTCATCATCGTGTTCCCAGATATCCACAAATTCCAATTTACCACGCTCATTTAATTACCGAATTTCTCCTTCCCTCATAAAAAATTGGAGATTACCTTCCCCCTAAAAATTGAGTATCACCATAATTACGTATAAAAATTAACTGATTAATTGAATTATCAATGAAAAATTGAACAAATTGTTAAAAATTTCGAATATAAATGTTTCGTGGATAAATGTTTTTCCCTGAAGAGCCATTAGCTGTTGATAAGAGCCTCGTAAAGAGCCCATGTACTGTCCTCTCCTGAAAAAAATGATGAAAAATCAAGTTGAGGTCATTCTATAAACTCTGACATTAAACGTGTGCGTTAATGTGCATGTAAGCTCAACGCTGAGATGACATTCCAAGCAATTGAAGAGAGTCAACCTCCGGGATATATTTATGGTGGCAAATCATGAGTGGAGGAGATACCACATGGCTCGATTAAGATTCAAACAAGGCGCCTCGATGGAACGGCATAAATCTCGAAACTCCTGAGCGTGGATATTAGAAGGCGAGGTGGTCTTCGCCTTGAAACGATTTGTTTCGATCGCTCCCGGTCATGTTTCCAACGCCAACTGATTATCGAGCAGTCTTTCAATTTTTTTTTTCCCATGAAAAGAAATTTGTATTGATTTTTTTTTTTTTGGAAATGGAATGATTTCATAAAAAATCACCAAAACTCGAAAAATCACCAAAAGAACTTCAGTAAAATTATAACAATCACAGATTATGGCAGTAATTTCGGGTGAAAGTTCCTCCATGTAATTTCAGAAGAGCTATCAGTGAATTGATTAACGATGATTAGTCGGTGCCCAATCCAAAATGCAGAAGAGCAATGAAACGGGGGATTATGGATAGTACTTTAAAATGGCGAATGTCATCAATAATCCGGGAATTTCCAACGAATTTCTGATGTCGCTTTTCCTTCCGAAAGCCGCGAAACCCGCGCACACATCCCCCTTTCATGGCCAAACGATAATTTATATGTTACGAGTTATAGTCGACATTAACATGAATTACACTATCGCCGTGTGAGCTATGACCATTAATACCACCAAGTACTCTGTACCGAGTTGGCCATAAACTCAGTCAATACTGAAAACCACCCACCACCAATCTGAATTTAACCATAACAAATAGAAATACCGAACACGATTTTTACACCGTCAATATCCAGCTATTGTTAATTATTCAATTGATGAATTGACGATAAAAACGTTTACTGACGTCGTTTACAAGGCATTGGTCATTAGGTATGCGATATCCTATTATTCGTTTTCCAGGATTCGAGGTATTTACTATTACCGTATGTATGAGAGATTGCACAATGATGCTTGACCTATGAGGCAGACAATTCAATTGAAAATAATTCATTGTTAATTCCCCCAAACGCGAGATAAAACCTCTTCCCTTCACTCAATCCTTCAAATAATTTTTTCCTGAAATTAAAAAAAAATGATCTTCGGGGATAAAAGAGAAAAATCAATGGGATAAGGCGTGAATGAAGTCATAATCACGGTCGACACATTATCAACGTGTGAAATATACCTGAAAACAAATCCACATATTCCAGATAATAGCTTATTGAACGATAATAGCCCGTAGCTCATTGAAAACGCAAATTATCCTGGACTGAGAGCTCGCACACATCAACGAGTTGAATGCGTGATTAAAGCAATTAGTTTGAGATACAAAGTGAGCCAAAACTGAGTGCAACGTTAAATAGTTTAATTGGAACATACAGTGCATATATATGTACATGTCCCTGAGATAAGGTGTGGGTGTGCGTAAGAGATGGAGACTTGCGCGCGAGTCTGGAGTATAGGGTGTGGCCGTGACTAAAAGTTCAGTGGAGCACGCGAGAACTCACTCTCAGCTGGTTAAACCACCGCGATATATCCTTCATTTTTCCCCATTAATTCTCGTTTTATCATTTTCATTCAGCATTTCCGAGGAATTAATCAGAGCGCCTCAATAGCCTGGAGGTACTTCACCGAATAAACAAGAAGTTGCGGTGAAGAAAAAATTTTCTTCATCTTCACAATTACTTGTGATGACACAATGACTACGTCAAGTTGTCAAAAACTGAAAATTCAAAAAATAATGACATTTACACTCGACTTCATTCACTCTCGTATTTTTCAATTACTTCATTCGGTAGAAAACCAATTAATCAAAGCAAACGCAAAAATTCGACATTTCATTATAAAAATTGAATTGTTTAGAATTTTTGAGATTGTTCTTTCAAGAATTATGGAATCCGCGAGCTGAAGTGGTGTGTCAGTATTTTTTCAATATTCTCGGAGTTAAAAAAACGAATTTTATTTCACGAATGTGAAACATCATTTTTAAACAATTAAATAATTCTCTTTCCCATTTTCATTAATCTCCGGGGAATTAATAACGACTGGAGGTGAATAAAGTAACGCTGGAATAAGGATAGATATCCGGTTGTGAATACCCAGAAGAGAGAGGATATACTAATTCCATCTATTACATAGAGCAACGAAATGCAATTATCCGTTTGAACGCATCACTTGACTCGAGTGTAATTTAACGCTTTTCAATGAGCCTACGATTTTCCCGATAATTAACATGCATTCCGACAACTACCATCAAACGACTAACTATCGTGGCATATTGTTTTCTTATTGGGCCGTTTAGCTTGGATATCTCGGTCTCGGAAATCCATATGCTCACTGATACATATGTGAAGTGATATTCCACTCCCACTCGGTTGAGCAACGATGCAAAAAAACTGTGGATAATAATAAATATTTCCAGCTTGCCGTTTCTCCGCTCGACTATAATGAAACAATTCACGGGATTTACACAGGCGCATACCGAGAATCATCGCAAATGCATGCACTATCAATTATTCTACTGACAATACGATGAGCATTTGATTAGTCGATAATTGAGCGGTTTTTTTTATCGAGTGAAATGAGTGAGTGGCAATTATTGTCGAGGAATAATTATCGTGATTATTTTTTGAGTTTCAGCGAGAGCATTACGTCAATGGAGTTCACAGGCAGAATATTTTTGCCTGGAATTATTATTCATTTTGAAAAATAAAAGGCGAATAAATTCTGGTGCTCTCGTATTTTTGTTGTTGTAAATTCCGAATTTTTGAAATGCCATGAAAATTGGTAGTCAATATAGTCCATTGAATTTCATATTTTTTATTCCGAGGGGGAGAATTTTTCATTTCTCTTCCGGATTTAAAAAAATCCTCACGCCTTCGTAATATTGAAGAGCATAGTCCATAGGAGAACAGTGATCCGTTGTAATTTCACTTTATAATAGCCCGGGTACACTCACTTGAGCGCAGCCAATCTCAATATTGTAATCCCATTGAAAACCAAAACGGTTTCTATTCAAATTTTGTTTCTCCAAAGTTTCTCTCCATTCTGCATTGGCATCGGCTGTCGGCGTTTAAAAAATATATTGTGGAATGATAAAAAAAACTTCTCGACGTTCTGGGTATGACAGAAAAATGGTGATTGAAATAAATAAAAGGGTTATTACAACAAAAACAATAGTACAGGGGGAAAATGAAGTTGCTCGGTTGAACGTGTAAGGTAAAGTGGGTGCGTCAGTCTTACTTGCAAATGGATTGCAACTTCTGAGTTGTATGTATGTTTCAACCCAGAGATACGATATAAATCGTGCAAAATAGCGAGGTGAGACAGCAGTTTATACACAGGCCAGTGTCACCTAACGTCCATTAATTCTTGCTCGTGTCAGAGTCATTTATTCACTGTTTTACGGTTTTTATTTTCATTCATTTTGAATTACTTTTCTGCGCTCGTGAGAAGTCACAGTCCCATTGACGAGGGATCCAATATCAGAGCGCAGAAAATGAATTCTGTCCCAACGTCGATCAACTCTTACTCCTCGTTCATAATTTGTTTTATTCTACTTGAGCATTTCAAATCTTCAATTTCAATCGAGTAGATATCAATATATATTTTATATATATTTTTTCTGGGTGATTGCGTCATTGAAAAAAAAATGAGGAATAAATATAATTGATATTCAATTGTGAGGATGAATGGGGGGATTCGCATTGCGCCCTCGGGGCTCGCCATCTCGGTGGTAAAAAAAAAAGAATTCAGTGGAGAGAACAAGTGAAAAACATTGATTGATTTTTTTCTCACAAGTACGAGATACAATGTATCAGAGACAATGGGATCGAAGCGGGTACGATGGGCTGTACACCCATACAGTTAACATCCATTGTGGTGGTAACATCGTCGAGAGGTGGCCAGCACTAGCCATAAACGACTTCCTGGGGGTTGTGCAAACACAAACAATAACAACTTTTCACCAGAAAAAGCCAATCGCCGATGCTTTTATTTACCTCGGTTTTAATATAAAAAGAAAAATATCAAGCATATTGAAATTGCCTCGGTGAGACTATCCGCCATTCTCTCACGGATAAAAAAACATACGTGGAAGAAAGGCAGGCAAAAACAAAGGCAGTGAAAAAAAAATATATATATAAAATGAGGTGCATCCACCTGGGGGGACTCCTGCACGGTGTCACAACCATTTTCTCTGGAGGGGCAAGGGTATTCCACCAGGAGAGGAAGCTGCCGAACACGAGTGGAACATTGCTAGCAATTTAAATAAATTCTGTGTAGCGATGGAATTTTTTTTTCTTGTTCTTACATTGCGATGAGGACCAGTTGGTGTCGCTCGCTGGAGTTTTCACATACCGTAAGATTGCAACTTTATCATCCGGTGACTCAATCATCTGGGCTCACCATTTTTTCCGCTTTTTTTCAAATTAAAATTAAATTTCAAGGATAAACGAGATATTTCCTACGAAAAATCATTTATTCAATTAACAATTAGATTTGGCGTATGTTTTTTAAACTTCAAAAGCCTTTGGTACACCGTTCAAGGATACTCGACAGAAATTATTCTGGAGTGAAATTTTTCAAGTGAACGATAACAGTTAAGTGACACGGATGCAATGATCCGGTCTATTCGCCTCTCGTAACTATCCCTGGGTTATCATATAGATTGTTAGCTCTAGTAACCCAGTAGATTGTGGATTTTTCATCCACGTTTAAATCCGCGAGTGTAACACAAGGACATGGGTGGTATCCTCTCTTGACCACCGGGATATCTCGATTTTTCAACGATCCAGCGTGATCTACCGCCTTATCCCTCTTCATCGGATCTACTAGAGCTGAAAGATCTATCGCGGCTGATGAGTAACATGTGAACAAGCCCCTGGTAGTGTTAGGAATGCGGTACCACCGCTTGTCACAGTCATGTACCTATATACCCGTGATATACTCTGACAATGTTAAATTCACAAACTATATCGTGTAATAAATAGCCGTCTGTTACGTGTTTCAGAAAGTTTCATACCATTTGCGTCTCAACTTTTTTTTTACCCCAACATCTACTGAAAATTCAATCTAGAAAGCATTACTAATTATAACAATCAATACACCTATAAATAAAATCCATTCAATTCCATCCGAATGGCAAATTTGAATTTTAATTTGCACAAATATCAATGAATTATTCAAGCAGATGATAATTAAATAAAATAAAATGAATTTAAACAATTCGTCAAGTACAGTTGAAGGATATCTGTAACACGTGTTAGCGTAATTTAAAAAGTTATCCACTGGCCAGCAATTTGTATCCAGATAGGTAACAATGTTGCCGACAATATACCAACGATAATGCACTCTCTCTCCCACTACTAGGAGTGGACACGCGTTGGTCAGACCCCGACGAGGGGTTTCTAGTCACGATTTAGTCAAGGATAGAGATAATTATCTCACTCGGTGCGGCCTCGTTCGTAAGTGCTCATTTAACTCACCGTGTACATTACGTACCTCGTCCTGAGAAACCACCCGCCCTTTCCACCCCCTGACCCACCACTCATCGTTCTCTCCACTATCTCAGATGTGTATAAGGACTAATTATTCCACCATACTGTTTTTAATTGGCTCCCCGAGTGGCGATGCGCGGCAGAGGGAAATACACCGAGTTTTCAGCTAATTTTTATTTTCATTTGCATTAATTATAGCGGTTGTTTAAAAATCATTTCGTCAATTCATTGCGCGCATTGTTCCACCATTGGATTAAAAAAAAAAATTACACGAGTGGGACACAGGGGGGGAGTAATTTAATGTTTCATTTGAAATTGCTGGTCATTAATAATCTATCCGTGCGCTGATTGGTTGGGGGGAAGTACAGTAATGCCCCTCATGGGTTTGTATACTCAATTTAATCGATTGATCCATTCTCACCGAGTCACTCCGGACTATAATGCACTTTTATTTATGAATATGTGCGCCTGTTAAAATCGCTCCCGTTGGTGGTCGTTCTCATTAGTGACAAGAGGCTCGATTAATAATTTATCATTACATCAGATGCTCGGTATTTTTACATCTGGGAGGATTTTTCATTCGCCATTTTTCATTCGATATATTTCAACGCATAGAGCCGATGCAAATGGAGAACACGCGAGCGTTATGGGTTATCTCATGTCGGTGAAAAAATAGAGTGAATAAAGTGTCTAAAAATACCTCGCGGATTTTCAAGGCGAAAAAAAAAAAATATCCCGACGTCACAACTGTCATATTCGATGTTGAATCTACCTGGGAAGTCTCGGACAACCGGTTATAAGTTGGCGTACAACGTTGGGCCCAAGTGTATCAGCAACGGGTGTGTAACCAGAAGCAATTACCGCCAGTCTCCTGATTGCACCCGGATCGTACCCCGTAAATGGCCAACGATCTGCATAATAAATCGCACCGGATTTATTATAATTATTATTTTACGTATTTGTATGGGGTTTCATTGGAACGATCGGTTATGATCAGCTCTCAATTTTTTATAATTTTTCAAAAGAATACCACGAAAATTAATGAAATTATTATTTATTTTACTCCACACAATATTCATCTCATGATTTATCCAATAAATGAATCAATAAAATTTCGGAAAATCGTTCAACCGAGAATTAAAAACGGAAAATAGTGTAATAGTGAAGATTGAATAATTTAAATGTCAAAGTTCATTTCTAGTGTAATTATTATCGAAAACGTGAATGGCCCTGAAAAAAACATTCGTCATCTCCATACCGGGGCGGAATGAAATCCCCTCAATCCATAGCTGGAGATTACCTCCAGTGCCGGATTTAATAACCATTAGTCCACTGGCATCGGGATGATGGAGTGGTGAGGCAAAAGAATTGACCGCATTGGGGCCATTCGATGATTTTCAGGGTGTCAAAGATCTAGAGCAGATAAAAAGCCTCTGTATGCCGCGTGCCGGCGTTAGGTATTGATTTGGGGCTTTCTTGACCCTTTCCACTCTCACCTCAACGTACGGACATGCTATGCACACTCTATATAACGTCCTTCACACTAGATCCCTTTTGCCCACAGGCAAACGCGGTTCACTACCGATAAGATCCCAGCGATAAACCATGATTACACACGGAGGCCTCCACCAACCCTTGATGCAATCGTTCCTCTATTTTTTTTTCTCTCTCTCTCCTTTCCTAGAGTACCTACCCCTTTTACCCACCTCCCTTTAATCTCCCAGAGTAAATCCACGGAGTACTGCACAAGAAATCGAGGGGAAAAAATATCTTGTATACAAAATGGACGTTGATGAATGAAATGGCTATTACATTAATTAAGATTTGCGCTGGGCTGGTTGAGAAATTGGCCCTTTGCCGAGTTTATCGTAGAGATTGTTGCAATAGTAGCTTTGCATTTTTGTTTTATTATTTGATGAAAGGAATGACGAAAAAGGCACGTAATTTTTATTAGATATTTCTCTCTGTGTGACATCCAGAGAATTGGTAGAAATACCGATTCACGCAAATAGAAATCCCGATAATTCATGGATACCAGGTGTATCATTAAGTGTTCTACCATTTACCATTGGCCATAACTCGATCCAACGACATCATACAGAATGCATAAAAGCCCATACATAAATGATTACATTTTGATGCACTGTTCAAAGAGTGAAAGAGCTACTCAATAAAATACCAATAACTCCCGCGCGTGAGCGTTCAACAGATCGTTTCGAAGGACGTCTACAATGGCAGGTAGACAGAGAGAAACATTTTATAGAAAATATATACAGTGACATATAAGAAACGTTATACAAGCGAGGCTCTTGCCGCTGTCTTCTCTCCGTTTATATTCTCATTCTCATTCTCATTCTTCCTTCGTCCCTTCTTTTTTTTTTTTTTATTCATTTTCTTTTACCCGGTCGTCTTCGATCGGAATGCCCCAGGTCGCTTCCAATGTAGCATGTCATCTTGGGGGTTAAGTGCTCCAGTCACAAGTATAGTGGAAGTATCTTCAGGGATTTGCGTTCCTGATGCTTTCTCCCTCTTTACCTGTGTCATGGCGAATGCTCGTAAGGAAAAGTCTTCAGGTATATTGGCCTCTTGGTCTGCCCTGTTGTCCTCTCCCCACCTCAATGGGGCACATAAGTATGCGTATGGGAAACGGTAAATAAGCTATATACTCGTTGCCCCGGGTGGGATATAATAGACCTTTTTAGTTAAGTGTTTGCCACTCGAGGGATTCGAGATACAGGTGGCAGGGGAATCCTTTTTTTTTTTTATTTCTTATTTATCTGGTTTCGTTTTAGACCGTTGGAGTCACGCGTTTTCTTGTACTTTATTTTTTGACGAGCATCACTGGTCCAACGTCCTGGAGCTTCTCATCTTCTCGTTCAACATGAGATACGGGATTAAGGGACCACGAGGTGTCCGTCAATCTTTCTCTGTCGAAATTTGACTGATCGTTTACTTCGGGATTTTCATTTTTCTGTCCATCATCTCGGGTTTCTCTTGTTCTTGGGGTATATTGATTCTGACTTGGGATGTGGGGGGATGATTAATTGATCCCTCATTTTTTTTTTATATTTATCTTATGTTTTTTTATTTTTCTTGTTGCAGTCGCTCCAGAGTGCCGCGCGGAGGGCAGGTACCAGTTGCGCAAACTGTAAAACAGCGACGACAACACTTTGGCGAAGGAATCAGGCTGGTGAGCCGGTTTGCAATGCCTGTGGATTGTATTATAAACTTCACAACGTGAGTATCTTGAGTGTATTGGTATTATAATATGATAGGGTAATTCGAGGAAGTGGAAATCCGGGACAGATCGGGAAATCGTTGGCGCCGGATCGTTCATGAAACTCTGAAACTAAAACAGCCACAAGCTCGTCTGAATTTTTCATTACACAATTTTTTATTCACTCTCAATGAAAAAGGGTCTTGATTCATTAAATTCAAGTACGATGTACAAACCACGAAAAAGCTTGTTTCGTCTACGTCCCCCCAAGCTCTCCACTGGAGTGTCTTCCCTGTTGTATAAACAATTAAGGCGTCTAATACCCGGACGTGCTGTACACATAAGAGGAATCCGCTGACAAAGTATTAATCGTTGGAGGGTGGAGCGTGTTCAACGGCGTGTGACACAGGAAGCGCCGGAAGTGAGGTTCGCAACCTCGTCGAGAGGATCCCAAAGACACTGTGATTTTTATTTATTTTCCCTCTTGATCCATTGTAACAGCGAGGACATATGTACCAACCGTACGAAATACCGGGTTCGATTTCCTTTTAAACGTGGCATTGCCATATCCTCCCGGTGTCATTAAAGGATCGGCCCCCGGAGTCCAAAGGCAAGAATTAGGTTTCCCATCAGCATTCCTACGACAATACCACTGATACACAATGGTAACTCAATGTATTACGTTACATCAACCTCTCCAACATTTATCGACCACTCGACCTACCTCGGATATGGATATATTGTAACCCAACAATGCCCTTGTAGTTTTTTCGCGGGATAATGATCGGTTTTCGTTTGAATGTCAGAAGGACTTGCTCTTAAACCATTTGTATTGTCACGTAGAGATGGAATATCCGTGTCGGAAGGCTGTTTTCCGAGCAGACCTATCATTTTCAAAGTTTTCCTTTTTATTTTTCACTTATTTTTCGTTTTACCAGCGCATACGGACCATTTGTTTCGAGGGAGAGAGAGCGTACATCTCTCAGTGGCCTATTCATTATCGGCCATCGCTAATTGGCTCACTCGACGCGCCTCAGTGCCACACACATTCGTTAAACTCTTCTTAAGTGTATGTATTTATAATGTATTATGTGGTGAATACTGCCTCTGTTCGAGATATCCACCAATGGGACACAGACTCTTTGAGACTGACTCGTTACACGTATGCAAACTGTCTAATCGCTAGATCGCGTCCTCCCAAATTTAATATCTCAATAATTCATTCCCACTGATTATTATCGCTTCACGTCTACCGTTTTCTCGATAGGCACTCGCCGTGAGGAATGTTCTGGTTATTTTTCACCGGTTTTTACTCTTTTCTTTTTCGTTATTTTTATGTCACGTGCGGGGGAATAATTAAATTGGATGTATGGGGTGGAGGAGGTGAGACTCCAAGGGTCTGGAATTTTAGAAATATACCGTGGAGAAACGGATAAAATGTTTTCGGTGAATTCATTGACGAGTCAGTTAATTCTCCTAATTATTCCGTTAATTCAGTAATTTCCCGGAGTCCACAGTAAATTTTCAGGAGTGCAATCCAATAATTCTAAAAAACCCATGAAATGTGTCATTTTTCAATCTTAAACAAGTGGAATAATTCTCCAGCTTGATCTCCCTCCCCATTTATTTATTTTCCCGTATTGCTGGTGGTAAAACAATTAAATAAAATATATGGTCAGAGAAATGGAAAAGGAGAAAAAAAAAGGCATGTCGAGGTTGTTGTTGAGGGTTTACGCTTGTACAGTACAGAGGCTAGCCCCAGACACGTTTCCTGGTAATCATTAATTAAACGAAAAAAGGGCTCCACCGTACTGGAGGCTAAATACCCGGGCGACACGTACTGAAGAGAAAGAGGGATGGGGAATAAAGTGAATAAAATAAAACTTGAAGTAAAGACTTTTCCCTTTTCATTGTGAGGTGTACATTATCAGTTGAAATACGGAATATTCGCACTGGAGGTGGCATTAAAATATCAAACCGAGCTCTCATGATTCGAGATCGTTTGAAAAAAGTATTCAATAAATTTCGAGTACGTCGTGTCAACCCTGAGCCCCTGTGACCTCTCCCCCTGGGTCGAATGTCGTGACGAAAGACGTTTCTACTATTTTTTTTTTCTCTTTTTCATCCAACTCTTTGATGTGTGGAATAAAAAACACCGTTTCCTTAATTCAGTTCATTAAATTAAGTTCACCTTCTCCCCCTCTCCTTTTTCTTCTAGTGGTTCGAAAGAAAAATGTGCGGGAATGTGAAATAAGGGCGAGATGCCTGGAATCGATATGAAATGTCCCGTTTTTTTTCCCCCTTTTCTCTCAGTCATATATTTCACGTACATTTCTTCTTGTTTGTGTGTTTTTTTTTTCTCTGGTGCTTTTCGTTTTCCCTCGCCTTTTCGTAGCATTTCAGTGTCCAAAGTCGACCTCTTCTTGACGACGGGCCACTACTCCGGGTCCACGGGAAGATCTTGGATAGATATTAATGTCTGTGTGGTGGAGTATGTGTGGCTGAGGCCTCGAGGGGTAAACGAAAAGAGAAAAGAGACCAGGACGGATCTGGGATCGTTAAGATAGAGCAGAACGATAACGCTGTACCCGAAAAACCAAAATTCACGAAATGCAAAGCTCCTCCAGGTCTCCTTGAACCGTGCATTTTAACCGCGTTGAGTCGCCAAAATTTTTCTCACGTTGAGAAAATAATTCCGTTGAGAATAAATGGGCAATGCGAAAGAGTTGTGGAATTTCTATGAATGAAAAAGAAAAAGAAACAACCGCAACACTCAGGGATCAACAATAAAGAGGGTGAAAAAAAATATATATATATTTTAATAAGATGAGTTGTTTCTTGGAAGGTGTCTTGAGGTCTCTGATTTCCAACTGGTTGATTCGAGGCATCTTCTTAAGTTACCATTCCCCTCTGGATCGTGTGACCCCTGGTTATTTTTTCTTCTCCTTTTTTTTTCTTTTTTTCTTCTTTTTGTTTCCTAGAATTTTTCCACTCAACGAATTTCGGTGTCTCCGGGTCCTCGAATGAGTCAGAGGTACATGTCACAGACAAATGCATAAGTTGGGAGTTGATGGTCAGTTATTTGAGAGGTGCGATGAATTTAGCGCGGGGATATCGTGACTCTCCTTCGGGAAATGTGTGAGATTGCTCTGACCGCGTGTGAACCAATGTCATCTTGATTGGATGTTGTCCTATGTTGCACCCATGTTATCCGCAAATGTATAAATATAGTGCTACCGAGAAGTACTCCGTCATGATGGCGCGATAAGACACATTATTTCAGTGCTTTCAGCGCTGGTGATCACCACATTTAGATCAACCGACAGTGATTCTTTCATGTGGCCATAACAATTCTTCAGTCACTCCATTTTGGTTGATGCTTTCCCTAAAAAAAAAAGAAAAAAACGAGAAAAGGTTCATCAATCGGCTATTCCCACCAGTCTATCGATTTTCAATCGATTGTAAAATTGATTCAATCATTTTTCCCTCATCGTTCTCTCCTCAAACCCTGAAGAAAACGTTTCACCAACCTCTGCTCAATCTCTGCCATCCCAAAATGCCTTCGAACTTTCCGCCCGATCGCGCCGTCGGATAAAACTCAACTTTCGATTAGACCTCTCGGAATAGAAAATTTTCACGACTCCAGGAAGTTGTAAAAGGTGTTGCGCAGGCAAGAGAATGCTAAATCAACGGGAAGAAATTTGTATTCCAGAGTGAATCCCATTGGAATTCTTTTCCACGCCGATAGCAAGTGGATTCCCTCCTACAAGAACGATGTATTCACCCCGCGACAATTATTGTCCCTCAGAATTCCTCAATTATCGGTAAAAAAAATCTCATCAACCAATTACCAAAAAACCTGAGTGATGACAGGCTAGATTCCTGACAGCCACGGTATAATTGAAAACGAGCTTGAAATAACATATGCAAAAGGCGTGCGATGGCATCGTGTGCGTCCACATCAATCGTCGGGTTACTCAAATGCTTCTGGGTTTGATTCGTCGTATCTTCCTCTTTAAATTCGTCGTATCTACCTTTTCGTTTGCCATCCTGCTCTCGTACCTTTCGTTTGCACCTCGAAGCTTTTCGAACACCCGCGAACACCCGCGGATTCAAACGCTTCTTTCCCATTAAAGCGTCTCATTGTATTCAAATTGATTTCGAATTCGTCCTGCCACCGACGGCCCGACAATGTCAACCAGGGTATACAGATGCTCCCGTGACTGATGCTCTTTGCCATTGGAAAGATCGTTGCACCACGTGGGAAAAATATCATCAAAACCTCACACGATGAAATTATTCACCGTACGAAAGACTATTTGTTGATAAACTTAATCACAAGTGTTCAACAAATGGATTTTAAGGGAATTGTCAATTTTTTTATTGCCTCGCTTCCTCGTATTACTTGAATCACCTAATTCGACAAATTCGTACAATTGCATAATTTGGAAAAGAGTCGTTGACCGTCTCGAGTGCTGGAGGGGGTGGGTGATGAGAGGACCTGCGTGCAATACAAGTGAGAGATAAAAAAAAGATTCAAGAAGGAAAAAGATATAAAAATGCATATATGTATCTCTCATCCTCGTCGTTCCTTCACTCTTTATAATACCAGGAACCTTTTCCCCATGTTGGCAGTTGCGTCACGTCGCGGCAACTACAAAGTCCCGCCAAGGGACTCCCTCCGCCTCGCTCTATCTTCCTTTTTTTTATTTCTCTTTATTTTGTCTTTTTTTTTTTTCATTTCCCCGGGTCCTCGGTGTACGTAACATACCTATACGTATGTTACTTTATTCTTTAGTTGAGTAATGCACAGAACGCGCATTCTTGGATGACACTATTCCGTTGACAGAGGCCAGATTGCTGGATAATGTTGAGAAAGTTGATACATTCCATTGATAATCTCACGATTGTGAGATCACAACTCACAAATCTCATTATCAATTCGTTTGATATCTCTGATTTTTCGATGTGAAATTAATTGAACTTTTCTGCACTTTTCATACTTCCCCTCCATCGATTGCACTTGACGTCGCAAAATTTTGCACGAGCAACAGTGAGACGACTTTAATTACAACAAATTGTCTCACTTCCTTTGATAGAAGAAAGGGAAGCGCCACACGCGGCGCCGACTAAGAGAAAAAAGGACGAGACGCAATGGAACGCGAGATGACGTAGTCCAACGACAAATTGCACATGAGGGTTGTCGATTTGCTAATTGTCAGTGGTCTCCAAGTTGACTCGATGTTTTGCCGAGAATCTGAATGATTTATATTAATTACATGAAACTTAACGATGCGAAAATGGTTTTTAAATGCTTTAAACTTCAGCGATGTCGGGGACTAGACGAATGAAGTATTGTTCGAAATTCCAATTATCATATCATTACATGCTCAGGAGAATCGATTTATGGCGTTGATATACACGGCAAGACCTCGTAAATGCTCTGTCCATCACTCCCGCAAACAATACCCAACACTGGTTGGATTATAATGACATCACCTATTTAAATTATTCCTATAAAAAATTATTACGAGTCAGGGGATAAAATACTGAGGCTCATTACAATCAGACGAATGCAACAGTAAGAATTTATTCACGAATACTCATGGCTGCAAGAAATATATTTCTAATGCATAGTTGAGATTGTTCAAGCTCTCATGTGATGTTGACAAGTTAAAATGCCTCGCGTGCATCACGTATCAAATTTTTAGCTCGCCACATTGAATGTAAAAAAAAATTTGTTGTCTCTAAATATTCCAGGTTAACCGACCACTGACTATGAAAAAGGAAGGGATACAGACGAGAAATCGGAAGTTGTCGTCCAAGAGTAAAAAGAAGAAGGGCAGCGGCTGTTTGGGACTTGGTGGTGTCATGGGAGACATGATCAAGGCTGGTGGACACCTAGATCTTGATAACAAGCCATTCCACTCTGGTTTTGGCTCACCCATGGGTATGCATCCAACACCGCAAATGTCATTTTGAAAAAAAAATAACTCATGATCCAACTAGTAAAATGGGTTTAATCAATCTTGTTCTGTGATTTGTCTCATCAGGTACCTCTCAACATCATCACACGATGCATCCAGCTATGCAGCACTACATGTATCACACGGGTGTTGGTGTTGCCAGTGGTCTCCATCAGGGTTTTGCACCACCAGCACCACCTCCAATCCATCCTCACTCGCATCCTCATTCACACTCCCATCACATGACGAGTCTCCAGGGTCTTCAGCTCGCCGCCACGACGAACGCCATGGTGAGTTTTCATCGTTGATGTTTTTTTCAATCAACATATCACCAACAATAAGAAATCCATCCAATTCGAATACCTAATGCAATTCGTCCATTTTGAATGAATCGATTCGCCATTTCTGGAGTGGAATCGAGATGGCACAGTGAACAAAAACCCGTTGCCAAGGAACTCTAACGTGATTTAATGTAATCGGGGATTGTTTTTTTATTTGTCCATTACAGCCTGGTTGGCGATCCGAATACACATGAATGAGTGCGAGTTATCCAGAAATACAACCATCAACAATCGCTCAGGACGCAGCCCACCATTTTCTGACGTAACAAGGTTAATCTTCTTCAACGGTTGCGTCGCGCTATTTTAACTCTGTAAATACATGTATCCCATCAGTTTATTCGTGGAGCCATGGAAATATCGGTCAGGACTAATAACTCAACGCGTTTTTCACCACAAATTATCTGAACGCCATTTTGAAGTTACGTGAATCCGTCGGTCCACCGACGAACAATACCGAATCATACAAAAGTCCAGGTAAATCATGAATAATATTTCTGTAAATATGTAAAGTATATTATTATACCGTAGGGTGATACAAGCCCCCGGCCCCAAGTACAAAACGAAGTCAGCTACTATCTTTAACGAATCGTTATGTTACTGTAAATATTGAAAATTAAATTCATGTGGTATATTACGTAAAAAATGTGTTATCGATTTCAATATGAAACGGCAAGATTGACTGCATTTCTTAGATGTTTGCTGCCCCGTAGGGGGTTCTCTATTCACTGTCCAACAAAATGAAAGAACAAAATTTACCAGCGGAGATGAAAATTCTTTATCACTTTTTACTGTTGCTAAATCATCTTAGATGTATACGGGTAAATAGAGAAATGACTTTCCCTTTTGTCGAATATATCGTGCAATTCGAGGGGACGAGTGATGATTTTGTTAGTGTTTTTATTTGCGCGACGGCTCATTGTTTAATCTCCTCCCTTTTTCAATCCAGTTTCTCTCCATTTTTCCCATTTGCAGATCAACAAATATTTCTCATTTTTAATGATGAACTCGTGAAATTATGAACGTAGATTTTGAATAATGAACAGAATGAAAGAGATACGATGTAAACACTCATGTAGAAGTGGACACGTGATTTCTTCAATGTCCAACAATTAGATAAAGTAGAGAAAAATTATTTGTAAACATAATTATCGACTATGGTACCCATCACAGGTGAATCAGCTCATAGACTCAAGTGATCATTCAGATATTTCTTAAATAAAATCAATCTAGATTTTGTCACAGCGTATGAACAAATGAGGCCACATCAGATTTCAAAGTGTAATTGAAACATACAACACTTGTGAATTACGTTGCGTAATGTAAATTTTGTATCTTTCAAAGATTGTGTATCGTACCACTTTTTTCCGGACTAGATATTAAAGAAAACAAATATTCTATGAAAAATAAATATATATTCTAATGGATAAAAGAAATAAGGGTATCTTATTGGTAAATAGTCGTTGAATATAAGTAACTGTGTATAATTTTAGTTGAAATAAATAATAAACGTACATTGATAGATAGTCAAAGTATTAAATTAAATAAATGGAATGTCATATATATTATCATACACATGCGTATTAAATTCATTTCATATTTTCTACGCATGTGTATAGGTGAATTCAGCTTTGGAGCTGATTAATCGGATAGAGGAAAGAGGCAAAAGAATATGAGACCACATTGTGATTTTTTTTTTTTTTTCAATTATAAACGTTATTCATTCTAGTTTTATTCAATGGTATTACGGTGAATGCGCTCAGCAATAAAACGCGGTTGACTGTATTCTCAGTGAAATACATCAACTTTTCTTAAAGATTACGATGGACTTATGTATTTCACTGGGAATAATGAGGTGAATTTTCGAGACTTGATGATTTTCCATTAGAAAATACTCCATGTATAATATAAATTTCATTACTGGAAAACCGATAATGTGACTCATCGGGAGTTTGTATACATAGAGAAAAAAAAAATATCTATTGTAGAGTATTACTAGGGAGGTAGATTGTAGACTGTAAAATATGATTTAGAAGAATAAAAACAAAAAAACATGAATATTAAAATAAAATAGAACGTTCTCGTTTGTTGGGGGGACAAATGTAACAACAGACTGGGTGAACTTCACGTGTAGAGGACACCAGGTTGACGGCCCGACGGCGATCGTGTAAAAATGTGAATGTACGATATTATTGTAAAAAAAAAAAAAACGTTTTAACTTAAAATAAATTAAATGATAAATCATGAATGTTGGGCTGTCGCTATTAATTTGTCCACTCACCATTATCATTTCATTTTTCAATTCTAATTGATTGAATGGTAATTACAGTATCATTAATTCAATGTTGACAATCTCTTCATCTTGCAGTTATGCGTCAATAGTCACTAGTCATAAATCATCATGCTTCGGTCATTATTTTACCAAGTTTTTAGCATTGAATGTCCGGTCTCTCCATCTCATCCTTTTTTCTCTCACCTCATTTTTTCATCTTTCCCAACACATACCATCAACGATGTGTTAAAACAAAATACCCAGTGCGATCGTATCGATCTCCACAGTATATTAATTGCTTGTCCGGTAACTTAATTAAACCTTATCCTATCAATACTAAAAGTGTTTACATGCAAATCAAAAGCATCCTGCCATGATAACGTTGACTCGGAGATAATTATCGCTGGGTGATTAACGAAAGTCGATGAGCCGTAATTATGAGTGTTTAACGATTTCTGGGATATTCTGTTAAAAGCACTGACGTTTGGAAATTTAATTGAAATTCTCGGTCTAACTGGGGTAATTCTCCGTGGAATTTCATATCGGGATTGGACAATATCGGTGAGGACCAATGGAATTGCCGCCACAGTGGTTTTCAGTCAAGAAAAAATCCCCGCAAATCCGCACCGCGGAAATCCCTACTAGTCTATTGTCATTGTAGCACAAGTCGGTTTAATTTCACGGTGAATTAAATTCCGATGTAAAGTTAAGTCCCGGCCAGCTGCTGTAAGTCGAGGGTGACCTTTTCCACTAAACTCAGGGCTCTAACACACAAGGAGCTAACGCTTTATATCGGATACGTTAGAGTGATGGCGGTGAAGAATCAAGAGAACGGAGGATAGGAAAAGGTCCTTCTCTCAACAACAGATATAGGAATTGGAGCTCCTATAAAAGTTACCGGGATTACGCAAATCCTGAGAGGCCCCATCGCTGAAGAAAACTCGAGGGGTGAGTGGAGTTGTTTTATCAGGACTTTTTTTTATATTTATTTATCATTATCGCGTACATCGCCAATCAAACTTTTCATTTGTTCAAATAAATTGGAGTTCTGTAAATGTTTCTCTATATGTGAATGCGGGTTTTTTTTTTCTCGCGGAGAGAAAACGTCTTGGAGAAAAAAACGTATGGAAGAAAAGGGTCGAAAGGTCTGCCCAGCCTCGTAAATATAAAAGCCCCCGCGATCTTTCCATCTGATATTTTTCTCCGCGTTTTTGCTCTTGAAAAATCGTATTCCCAAGCCCTGAATTTCCGATTTTTATTATTCACCATTTACTAGTATCACTGATATGAGAAAAAATGTAAGAAAAAAATTGATTGATTTTTTTTCTCACTATTACGTTAAATCCTTGACGTTTCATTGGACGTGGGTCAGATGACGGGGGTCAGTATCACGTGGAGTGTGAAAATGGGGATTTGAACGGGCCACCGGTACTCGCCCCGATTTATCCCGATGCCTTTCGATCCCCACCGGAGAATAAATCAACAATCGATCCTCTGGGTTTCGAAAGCGAGTTGAATGATCAGAGGTGGAGAGAGATAGCCCTGAAGAGGAGAATCATTGGACACGGTGGATTAAAATTCTTCGGTGCCAGCGTCGAATGTCAAAATGGAAAATAATACAATGATAGAAATGCAATGGGATCAAATGAGACAGCCTGAATTCCATTTGCTCTATTAATCGAAGAGTCGATGCCTGAGATACTGTATCAATTGATAACTGCACGCTATTCTATTCGAGCTGACATGGCGTGACAATTTCGATACCAAACCGCAATCAGACATTCTTCGGATTTTTTTTAATACGGATGTATTCCCTCAATTAATTGTCATCGCGATACCAGTGATTATTGCTGACCTCACCGGGTCATCCTATGATCAGACTCAATCTGCCATGATTCCTGGTGATAATTACTGCGGCACGTGACACTCTGTGAAGCTGTTGAGATTTATATCGGTAATTGAGACTTTCTCCTGGCAATTGTTCTTCAATACTATTTTCACTTCGAGGTGCCAAGTACTCGAGATTTACGAAAAACTTTCTATTTAATTGGAAGGAGCTAGTGAGGGCTCGTCCCATTTTCAGTTCTTCATGACTCGTTGGATTGAAAGATTATTAGCCCATTAAATAATTAGGGGATTCATGAACAAAAATTGGAATTTGCGATAGGCAATTTATGGCAATGGAGCGCTCTCATTCCTTTTTTTAATTTGAAGATGAAAAAGGGCGTGGGATTAAGGAAACCGAGGGAAGGGGAATGAGATGCAGTAGAAGGAAGAAAATAAAAAATAAACGAGAGGTGTCCGGCACTCAAGAGGAGGTGGATCAACGTGCGTTATTAATGGGTACGATTACTTGGCGAAACTTGCGCCTTTGTTGCCTTGTGCTTCTCATTCTTTTCTCCTCTAACCATTTAGTTTATTCTTATTTTTTACTACCTCCTCCGTCCCTTTTCTACCACCTCTGAGTTTGCGTCTGCGCGGGTACATATTTTCCTCGCTGGCAGTTGTAAGGATATATCCTCGGTACCTCCCCCTAAAACAATGCAGCTATTTCGAGGGCAACAGTGAGCCATTTTTTTTTTACTAACTACATTTGAACTCTCCTGAGTTATTTATGGTCGAGCCGACTCAGCCGAAAAAATAGTACTCCCCACAATCCCGGGATTATTTAACAAAAGATCTCATCAAACCGAAAAATTTCATCGTATATAGTAATCAATAACTGTAATGATAATTTGATAATTGGATTATAAAAAAAACGAGACATTTATTCTTTCTGAATGTACATTAAAATCATTAGACTACCGCTCCTTTTCTTGATGTCATCATTAAAATGATTTGAAAAATGAAATTCAAAGGAATATTTATAATCATAAGTTGATAATGATTATCATTACAAGGGTAATGAAATTTTTTATTGAAGAGTGAGTGAAAGGAAAGTCTGGGGAGTGATGAGGTGGAGTTTGATGATTTTCCAACTGACAAAAACAGAAATGATTGGATCCCGTTATTTCTCGTTCCAATAAACCGAGGGATCAAGTAGAGAGCATACAGTATCCACGATGTGGCGATATCGAGAGATGGGATTAATCACATCACAGACTGATCGAATCTTGTGGCGGACTAATCTAATTTTACCTCCGGTATCGGAGCTGCAGAAAAATTGGAGGGAGTAGAGAGGAAAGCGAGTGGACGGATGAGGGAAGATGAGGAGGAGGTGATATATTTTTTTTTTTTTAATCCCCCTCTTTCTGAAGAGCTCGGCAGGGAGTCTGCCTCGGGTGCTAAAGCGTTGATACATTGGATATGATCGAGGTATCGTGAGAAGGGATTCTTCTTCACTTCGGTGAAGATTGAACGGCTTCAGGATCATGCATACGTATAACTGGAGGTATTCAATGCTCGTAATGATGAGATTGAGTTTTCTTCGGGAATTTTTCAGGTTCTAATGCTCTCCATCTTCGTTCCAGTTCAATGGAAATTCCACGAGATATTTTGAGATTGCATCTGATACTTGCAAAAATTATGACGTTAATGATTGGTTCAATAACACTGAATTTAATTATTGAAAATGATATTACAACAATTTATTTTTAAATGTCAATTTGTAAATTTGTCAATTTGGCAGTTTGGAAGTTTGAATAATAAATTATTGCAGAATGGGAGGACTTGGAGATGTTGGGAAAGGCCCTTCCGAATTCTTTCGAGAACAATTATTCACTTACGTTATTTCGCTTCTGCTCGAAGAGACGGAAGTGGCATTGACAATGAGAGAAGAAATAACAAAATCCATGAGAATGCCCACCGATCCACTCGATCCTAGATCCAGAGGCTCCCGTGTTTACCCAGAAACTTGTCTCTAAACACTTGAAGAGCTATTATCGAGACCAGAGTGAAGTGGCACTTGAGAATTTGAGAAAGACAGATGCTTGAAAAACGTAAAAAGTAAAATATACAATGAAGAATGGAGGAGAATGGAAAAACTGGCCTCCGTGGGGACGACAATGGAAAGATTATTTGGTACTTGAGTGGAGGCACACTGAGGGATGATGCTATTCACGTAACAGGATCGAAGATGATGAAAAAAGTTGGAAAATTATAGGTGCTGGAAATCTGGATGACAAACAGGGATACACCCCGTGAGTTGATCGAGTCAAGCCATGCAAGAAATCGCTTTTCAGGGGTCTCTCTTTCACATTCACTCGATGGAGTGGTTTGACCTATTGAAATAAGATCTATATACTCTACACAGCTTTAGCGATTTAGCGGTAACCATTTTTTTGCTTTCAGCTCCTTTTATCTCAGGTCCCCCGTTGCCAATGGGCACTTGCTAATATTACGCAATTGATATTGTGTCATTATATCGGGTCTCTGCAGTAATATCCGTTATTAAAACACATTTTTTTCAGTTTCTCTTTTTTTATTGCATTATAACAAACGCCGATACCAGCAGAGCCTGTCAACAGAATTCATATTTATTTTCAATTGTCAATTGTCAATGGTCAATTGTCAATTATCCTGCTACTCGGATTAACATCAATTCCAATTTAATTTCAAAACCGTTTTTTCTAGTTTACACCCGTGATAATGCAGAGTGATAATCCCAGTCAAATGTCAGCGAAATTTAAGTAATTTAAATAATCAGTGGTGTATAACAATAATAGCGTCAATAATTTTGAAGCGATGGTTTGGTATGAAGACATCTCCGAACACTCCCGGCGCAATCGAAAAGATTCATAAGGTGTAGGCGTTGGAGGCGAATGTAGAGATCATTTCACATTGGTACCAACTGGCTCTGCTACCCGCTAGTTAGTCTCTCATAAAGCTGCGACATAAATTATCCAACTGTAGCCGAGTGCCTATCGACTAGTGTTTGCGATGGTCCACCTCCCATCAACGCCCTTGTGAACCTCATTCAACTCTCAATCCTCATCCTCCTTTACCACCATCACATCTCTCTCTCGTTTTCAAACAAACGTCTCACGTGTACACGACTTTTATGACAAGAAAAGACGGTGGGCGTCACTTCTCCTGGTAATCTCAGGAAGGGCACCTGCACCCTTGGTAAATATTGTTTATTGAGACGCCAACGAAAAACGTATTAATGTCGGTATCTTCACTGGTACCGCCCATACATCGACTATACAATTTACCAGTCCCTTGAAAATTGTCTAATACTCAAGTTATCCGAGTATTTACTCGATATCACGAGTACTCATCGTGGATTATACGGGTTTATAATGAAATTGATATTTCTCAGTGAAAATTTACTGTAGATTGAGATTTTCCGGGATTCGCAG
The DNA here is from genome assembly GCF_000806365.1 of Fopius arisanus. Taxonomy (NCBI): domain Eukaryota; kingdom Metazoa; phylum Arthropoda; class Insecta; order Hymenoptera; family Braconidae; genus Fopius; species Fopius arisanus. The sequence continues at coordinate 881,743 of NW_011887753.1, forward strand.
AAATCAGTGGAGTGAATTTTTCGGAATAATATTTTTAAATAAATTCAATTTATCAATTCAGAACTAATGGTTGAAGAAAAATTCATCATATATAATTGTCTAGTGTTTTTTATAAAATCAAGATCACAAAATCCAGACTTTCTATTTTTAAAACTCGTAATGAATTTATTTATCTTGAGAACATTCTCACAAAATGATTAGACGATAAAAAAAAATTCCGTAAGTTCACCGAATATCTCTCTCCGAGTTATCAAAAGGAAATGTTCGAAAGAAAAACATGTGATCCCTCTTGAATATTCTAGCGCAACATGTCCTGCTACATATAATCCACCAATTAATTCACCTACAAATTTACTGTTATTTTTCTGTAATATCGTATTATATAATGCACTCGTAAATAACAAAAGAAGAAGTTCCCCTGATTTTTCGATTTATATTTACATTTTCTATTCTCCGATTTCCGATTTTCTGTATTTTTAATGATTTACCACGTACTAAATTATCTGAAAGTCTCTTTCTCGTGATAGACTCTTTGAATAGAACTGAAAATCACTCCGAATTTATTAAAAACAAGGGCCTCCCCTCAAATTAGCCAGTGAACCATTTCCGTGATGCCCTGTAGTTTATTCCACGTAGTATACGCAGGGCTTTTGTCTTGTTTCTTAAGGCCTTTTTTCGCCCATCACGGAATAATCGAATAAGATTGATGAGGACTCCATGACTTGGCTCGTTTAACAGAGGCCCTCTCCCAACTCACACAATCATCAACATCGTACATGAAGAATCCGCACTGTGGGCCCACATTAAAACATTGTGTGCCGCTGGGAAAGTAACAATTTCATGAGAGTTTTACCTTTGTTGCGATATAACCACGAGGATTATTCGTAAACATAAGTATGGCGACGTGTGTATGGTTCGTTATAGAGACGAGCCGAGACTGACGAGCGAAACATCGCATGTTTTATGGATAATTATCCCCGGGCAACCAAAGTTTACAGAAGAGGATGATTCGCTCATTTTCTTTTTTCACTCCTCCATTCTCCATTATTTTTTATTTGACTTTAATCAGACAGCCCCGGGTATTGTACTCCGCACTGGTAAATGTCGAGTGTTTTTTCTGAGTGAAGTCCATCAGCTAATCATTCGTCAAATCGCAATGCTGATTAATTGTTGATTAACAATTAAAAAATCCCAGACTATTCGATTTTTCAAAATCAAATAATCAAAAATTCATTGATTTGTCAATAAAGAATTGTACAGGAGTTTTATTTAACTTGCATTTTGAGGAGAGATGAATTTTCAGGAAGTCGATTGGAAATTCTAATATTTTCTAATGTCTTCTCATTCAATATGATCTGGAGGCTGTTAAAGATGTGGACCCCCCGATGGGAAACAACGAGTAGTCAGAAAAATGGATGAGCTGCTAACCGTGGTGCCACCCATGGTGATGAATTATTTTGTGCTTCACTTCATAGGTCATCTAATCATGAGGGTTTAATAAGTCATTATCTTAATCATTCGCACTGTCATTGGGGGCTCCATCAATAACGTCATTAATAAAAAATTCAATCCCAGAAGAATCCACTCCGTGTTCCATTAAGAAATCCAGTGATGTAACAACGGAATTATGCATAACCCGTTTCATAATTATGAATTTATTACCACTTGGGTACGCGGCGCGATACGCGTGCTTAAGCTTGATGATTCATTTTTTTTTTATGTCAACAATTAAAATAAAATGATTAATCCCTCATTAAAATCCCCAGTTTAAAACGGAAAGTCGTGATCGCTGGATTGATGTAAGGATCGCGGGTTAATTCCACACGAGTTTGGAAAAGTCCACGGTTTCCCACCCTCGGTGGGTACTTATAAGTCATTAGGTTGGCAGTGAGCATTCTGAGTCAAACTCGTGATCACCAGTAGTCGCACTAAGACGCATTACTTCCACCTCTGGTATCCGGGCATTTGTCCAGTCTGACACCGTCCCAGGAACAGGGGTGGACACCAACTCCTTTTCCACCCTTGCGAGGATTTACTGCCTGACAGGATGTACGTTCTCCCTGCGTCGTATGAATTTCCAGTTACATCCCCCACTTTTGTCTTTATCTCATCGCCCATTAGACATTTCCAACACAAATATCATATCACATATTAATAAATCATCATTATAAATAACTTTTCCCCTTATTATTGCCAGGTATTGATTTTTTTATTCGATATATAGAATTAATCTTCTTTTCGATTGATTTCAATTGATTCAATCATTCTAAACGATTGATTGAGACCTCGTATTTTTGGATGACGCATTTTTTTCGATGAACCCATTTTGATAAATCCGTAGGGATTTTATTTTATTTATTTATTTATTTTTTTTTTGGAGATCTGCACAAGCCCTGGAGGTGGAAATCAGATGGAGGGACCCCTTGGGTGCTAAACCTAAATGCTCAATCGCCCATGACTCTCTGTCCACTCTGGGATAGCTGAAAAAATATCAGTGGAATTGCCCTCACATACATCAGAACGAAATGATCTTTGGAAGAAGCGGTGAGCAGTCGCTGGAAAATTCGGACGAAAAGAGTGTCCATTTGTATCAAGGGATTTACCCAAAAGTGAATGATTGTCTTGTAATTCCAGAGGGATTGAGATTCCATCAATTCTCCCACCCATAAGTGGTCGTTCCTGGTAGTAATCCTTTTCTTTAATAGAAAATTATTACAATTATTACATCAATAATTATTAAAACGGCTTTTTCTGAAGGATTTCGTATGAATTAATAATTGATCATTGAAAAATTATAGGTCCATTATAAATTCACGTCAATTACAGAATTAATTACGGAATTAACTACGAATTGCAATTGGCAATTCGAGAAATTTTTACGAGTGTAGGGTATTCATGGAATAATTTTCATGCACGTTGAAATGGAGATGTAAAGCGCCAGAAGGTAATGTTTTTACGATTGTTTAAACGCTATTTTGTTTACATTTTTTTTCAGCCTCGTTGATTTAACTAATCCGAACGTTTTGCCTGATGGCCTCGCGTGTAGTCCCTGGGATCTTGAGAGCAGGTGCTTACCATTAGGGCTTTCTTTCTCAAATCTTCTGGCTCACTCTTCACTGCAGGAAGCCTTCCTCACGGCTTGGCACCTTGCCTTTCCCAATTCAATTCTGCCAGAGTCTCTTTCGATAAATTAAATTGTTTTATGATTTTGGGGATGTCGGCTAATGTGTAAGACAATTTTTGCCATTCAAAATGAACAGATAATACGGGAGTCTGGTCTCATTTTTTCTTTTTTTTTCCGTCATTTGCATGTGGGATAGACGGAAATTTTAAGTTCGCCTGGTGCATTTCAGGATATGGTATCGTAAATATTCAGGTCCCACCTGGGAGGTTCAAGAAAGCTCTAACGGTTTACAAGCGAGCGAAACTGAGTTACTAAATAATTTATTACTCTATGCCTCGTTAGCTCATGCCAATAAAAGAGTTTATCTCGCTATTTTCGAGATAACGATTAATATATACCTGGAGTTTCTATGGCTTGGAAAAACAGTACCGATTATCGATGTCATCTTGAGAAAATTTATCTGACTTTCCTCCAGACAATTCAGTCTATGAGTAATGAGTAATTTCATGATTAGGTAAAGAGAGGGGATTCTCTGGATGTCAGTGTATGGTTTGAGTAATTAGTTCAGGTGCACCAAAGGCCAAAAGAAGTGGAGACGCGTGCCACTACACCTGCCTTCTACCTACATCCACCGATCATTTTTCTTAATACCAAAGTGGCCGTTGCACTTGAAAAAATATACTTGAATCTATCACATTTATGCTGGTAACATCCTGAAATATTAATGAACAAAATATGATTACTTCAATTACTGGAATGTCATCTGAGTTCTAGAGAGCAATTGTAAAATAAAATGTATGCAGTACGTGAGTTAGTAATGAATATAATTATATTGATTAATGGGAACACCTGTGGCAGTAGATTGTGTTGCAAGTGCATTAGTCGATGGAGTGATTCATCCAGGATTCACTGGCAGGTCTCAACTGAGTCAAGGCTGTTGGTCACCTCGGAGAGGAAAAGGAAAAGGAAATATGGAAAAGGTGAAAAAAATATACATCTGTTTCCGTGTGCGGTTTCGAGAGAAAATTCTTGAGGTAGTTCTTCGGGTCTTATTAAGTTATCGAAGTTGACGAAGGGTGAGGGATGGAGGTCTATCAGGAATCCTTCAGTGGACTTTCACCTGCTCTTTGGAGACTATTCCACCCCAGGAACCTGCATTTCATATTTATATCCTAATCAGTCTCACCAGGGCACCTGGTCATTCTTTTATTCACTGCATCCGTCTTCAGCGAATGAACCTTCATTTCTTTGGAATGCAATGGTGAGAATTTTAAATTACACTTTCTTGCCGTTTTTATATTTTTGTAGAAAAAATTTTATGAAAAATATCGCCCTCCTTCGATTTCCAGATATCATTTGACGACTGGTATATAAAAAATAAATCCCGTAGGTCACCATTCCGTTATAGATATATTTTATATATTTATATCTGAACCCAAATATTTTCCTGGTATTTCGAACACGAAATCGGCAGTAAAATTCGAAATGCCACGTTTCAGTGCTCATGAAATGTCTGGAGAGTATATAAATTCCGTGAGACAAATATTCATTTTTATTTGGCATGCTCATGAATTTTATTAATGCACATTTGTCGGACGTTTGGTGGAAAAAATAGTGCAATGAATTTCCGGGAAATACCGTTGTGCTCGTGTGCGGCCACTTTTTTCCTACCCTCGAAGGCTAAAATCAGTTTGAAAATCGTAAAATCTGTCGACAGATAAACGCGCGAAAAGATTTATAGGTTTATTTGTTTACCCACGAGGTACGAGATAACTCGGTGAAAGGTGCAGCATGAAACTCATGTACGTATCGGCATTTAATATACACATGATTCAAGATCATGTTCAAATGAGTCTACTTTTCCAGTGACCGATGACGTTGCAATGATTTTATAAGGAGTAAAACTGGGCAATAATCACTGCTGGCAGTCGATTAGATTGATGGATAAGTGCTACGTTGGCGGGTTATTATGTCAACGACTGATCAAAGAGTCATCAATTACCAGTACTATTTTTATTCAATGATGAACACCTGTGGCACGATGAGAAATTCTCATTAAAAATTCTACAAATTAATTCCTATTAAAATTATTTGAAAAAAAAAATCCCCAGATTTATATAAAAATTTCATACGCGGAGAGAAATTCTCTATCACAATTTTTCCGGAGAATTGATGGTTTGAAGAGTATATTAAAAATCAATGAATCATTTATACTTTTTATGGATTTTTTATAAATGAATTATTGTCATTATTTCGAAGTATTAAATTACAATAATTAAATATTCCGTTAATTTGAATTTCAGTATGCCTTGGAGATTCCCATACGTACATTGGCGGTTGCATACAGTTAGTTATTTAGTGGTGAATAGTCACGGTGAATGAATCCTTTATCAGACCCGAAGTAAATTAGATTAACGCAGACGTGCGTTGGGCGTACACACGCGTTACACGCTGGCATGCATATGAGACTTTGAACATTGGGCCGTGTTATCCTCATTTAACATTACACATTATACCCTCGGGTTTCTTGACAGCTCTTCCTGCGCTTCAGAAAAACGAATCGTCCTTTTCCATGCAACCGTGCTCGCACAGCGCTCTTCCTCTCTATAGCCTTGTCCGTAATCCCATAAATCCTGATAAAAATCCACCAATTTATAAGGGACTTCCGGTTCGTAGATTATTTTCAACATGTAGCGGATTTTAATGGGAAAATATCCATTATTTTATTGGAAATGCCATTGACATTGCGTCGCCCGAAGATTATTTCATTTAAAAAACTCCAGGTGAAACGAAAATTATTTTTCTTCAATAATTATCATTGGTATTTATATTTAATTCCATCAACAATTTTCTCAAGTATTTTTATATTATTTTTATCTATGTTGTATAATTGTAAACTAAATTAACGATTAGATAAGATAGTAAAAAACGACAGAATATTTATCTTCATTTTTTTTAACGTGAGTATTCCTCCAGCTGTTGACCTCAAGTTTTCCCCGGGTACCACGGCAGGTCATCGAATCGTTAAACTACCTGTCTTCAATCTAATCCGGAAAGAGTCATCCCGCAATTTAGTCAAGTGATTATTTTCTCGAAAAACTGTACTAACAAGTTCACCGGGAAGGTTACGAGCCCAGGGACGACCGGTTTACAATCTTCTTCTTCTTCAAGAAAAAAAAAAAAAGAAAAAATTCAGTTACTCATACAATGTGTGGCTCATCATCAAATTTACTTGATCCTTCGCGTTGTTTTGCTCGATAATGAAGTGATAAAAAAAGAATGAAGATCGATCGAGGGAGTTCCAGTCATCTCGATAGTTCAAGTTGTATCTTCTGGGTTATGGAGAAGTTGGGGAAGGGGTGGCTGGTAAATAGCTCCTCGATCTCAGGGGTTTTCATACGTTGTATAGGGCACCTAATGGGACGCGCGCCGACTCTATAATTACAATGATTGCTCCGATATACGCGCTAAACCAGCGGCAATATGAACTTGCTCTATCCTCTGGCTTTTTCAACCTTTTTTCTATTAATTTTTTGCTCTCTGTCCGTCCGTTTCAATCCTGATTGGATCGATTACCAATTACACTTGGCAAAAAGAAGAAAACGAGGAATTTCGAATAACTTTTGTTACTGCTAATTCCGGATTGTCGCATTGATAATTGATATTACTCGATATTTCATTTTATTTTGAGGTAGAAGAAATATTTTGAAATTGAAGAATTTATGTTTAATTATTTTTCCGGATATATTTCATAGTGTCTCGTAATTATTAAATAATTTATCGTGTATTTCCCACGTCGAGAAAAAAATTACTTGCAAATGCAATTAGCGGGAGAAAAAGGCATACAATCATTTGCATTAAAAATCTATATATTTTGGTAGCGAGTATTAAAATGTCTTGGGAAATATTTCAACTGGCACTTGACCGAAATTTTCTGTTCGTTCGTAGAAAATTGTAGAATACCCGAACCCGCACACGAAGAATATATTTTTTAATAGCCAATACCTGAAATAAGATTTGATATCACCTGCCCCCGTTCACATTGACTCGAGACATTTTCCCCCGTCGTCTCAGTGTGTATATTACCCCGAACCCAAAACGGGAAAGGTACACCCAAAAGATTGTGTGTCTGTGCGCGGCAACGGATCAGGTGAGTCGAGTAAATTTCACCTGCCGATCGTTGCCGACGCTGTGGGCAGCTGTGCAGGTGTAATTGCACTGGGTTTTGTGGACGATCGTACGTGTCCCGACGATCTCCTTCTCCTCAGATACTTTTCAACCTAGAAATGATAATAACCCGAAAAGAAAAAAAGAAGAAAAAGAAGAAAATATGCCCAGCTCAAGACTTATCAATCGAAAATTCCAACCGATTCTCTCGAGTGATGCTGATCAGCTGCATCCATCGGTGAGCATTGGTAATCGCAACGATCAGTCGCGGAAGAGAGTAAATCTCGAAATAATAAAATTGTGCAAAATTGGTAACAATTATTTTTTACGACTTCTTCTCCACAAGCAATTTCCTGAACAAACTCTGGAGGTAAGTCGAACAAAACGCAATGCATATTCAACGAGTTTGCACTGGCCGGAATTGGCAATGTTCTTCCTCTCCTTCCTTATGTTATGTACTCGGGCTTCTGGGTATATAACACGTATATAGTAGTATTTAGTAGAATGAGGGAGACAGGCGCACGCGCCCTGTAAGGTGGTTGGGGCCTTGTAAAAGCAGGTGTAAAGGATTCTACTTTGGCAATCGCGTTGGAGAAAGATGGGTATAACTTGCGGCGTGTTGTCTTCGATCTCCCGACACCCGGTAGTCCTTAAATTCTTCGTTCGTACATACATTTCCTCGGTTTATAAACGCTTGTGAGGGGTGAATGGGGATAAACAGGCAGCTGAATTCAACCGGAGTGAATTCATATTTTTCCCGGACGATATGTACGTCTTCTGTTGCCATTCAATGCACCGCACGATTCGAGAAACTGCATTCGACATTTCAATATTTTCCATAAATTAATCTGGTAATTAGGGACCATTCAACCCCTTTGAATTATTATTTCTAGAATTTTTTGTACAATTTGCGATTTGAGAAATGAATATTTTTTCAGGAAATACTGCAAATTGTTTAATTAATTTTCATGATGGTGCAGAATTTTCCGAAAATTGTTATAACAAGGACAGAATAAAAATGATTTTAATTATAATTACTACATAATTATTGAAGGATGGAGTGGATGTTGCGCTGGGAGAGGGTTGAGGCGTAGTTTAAATTCCGGAAATGAAGAAAATCAAGCAATAAATCAGACCCCACGTCAGAACCTTCGTCGCTCATTGACACAATCGTAAAGAGAACCGAAGAGAAGAGGCGAAAAAAGCTAGTGACTCCATGGAGGACCGGTACACCGAAATCCAAGAAGTTTATCTCTCCTTACACCTCTAAGTAGATCCCCCTCCTCGCCTCGTGAAAAAACGTAAAAATATATTTATTTCATGAGAATTCTCTCTTTCTTTCTTCACACCCAGGGGATTTTAATTGGTCAGGACCTTCATGGATTTCTCTGTAGCTCCATGGACCTTCGTGGAATTGTGGTGACACTCCACCACTGCACCAACACAGCAATGTTTCAAGCATTGGAGAAAGAGTGCTATATCAAGACTTTGGATCTCACATTCTCATCAACCCTTATATCTAATTAGGAAGCTCCAAGAGGTTCAGAAAATCTTGGGTAAAGTGAAATAAAAATTCTTCTCTGGATAATTAAAAAGTTTAAACGGATGTTCTGCTCTGTTCACCTCTTGAGGAGAACAAATCGCACGTGTTGATCGTCATTCCAGCATTTTATTTTCAAATATGCATAATTTCGAGATTAATTAATCGATTTGAGTCAGTCTCGGCTCATTACGGGGAGCATGAAATTCTCGTGGGAAATATCTGGCATTTACTTTCTGCTTTGTTGTCTTTTCCTCCAGAATTGTCACGTTGAAAGGATTTTCATCTTCTCGTCAAGCTGAACCTAATGAGAATGAGAAATTGGATTCCTGTGAAATCTACTGCACGTCCCGACCTTCACTCCCTCTCATTCTCCCCCCGGGTGGTTGTTTTATTTTTTCCCTCCCTCATCCTCACATTTTTTGTATTCGTCTTCTCGATACCCTTCGATCCCTGGGCATCAATCTCACGAAAAAATTAATCTTGAGGCTTGCTTTTCATATTTGGCTATAATTACAGCCCTTGAGTCTTCTCTCGATCTTGTACGGATCCAACATCAGCGTCCGGCTGTGAGATCCCTCCAGATCCTTCCAACTCCCCTCTTATATAGTCTTATATAGTTATAGCTTACATCGAAAACCACATACCCATGTGAGGACGACGGTGTCTTCATACTGTTTCGCACGATTCTAATATTTCTCATACAAATTATCGGCAATTAAATTCCCGACGAGAATAAAAACAGATAAAACCGAAATAATCTAACGTTGCCCTAGAAGATTAAGGGTTAATACGGCCCCTCATTAAATTATCGGGGGGAGGGGATTTACATTTTTCGAGCATTTTTTTGCACCGGTGAGAAATTAAATTTTGTTGTTAAAAAAAAATTATTCACCTCAGATTTTTTTCGAGGCAATCACAGAATTGAAGAATAATTACGTAAAAATTGTAAACAATTAATGAATGGCGGTGGTCCAGGGGAATGGGTTGGATGGTAAACGGTGAATGTTGAACAGGGGGTGTGAGGGGGCGAGAGGAGGGAGAGAAGGGGACAGGACAATAGGTGCAATGGATATATACCTAGGCGAGTGGCTGGTGGATGAAAACGCCGATGTCGATGTTCAATAAATGGTGCTAAGTAAATGAATAGGAGATAGGCGTAGGATGGACAATAAATGGAGAACGAGAGTGGAGAGGGACTAGCAGGTGGGAAATGAACTCCGGTGAGGAGTAAGTGAACGATAAAAAGTGGGGGAGACTTAAAATATGGAATTAAGGCAGGAAGCATACAAATTGAATTTTACAACTTCATCATTAGGAAGCGGATGGAGGAAACAATGAAGTGGAAAACTACCAGTGGCGAAATTTTGGCGATACGTTGTTCCAGTATTTTTATCAATTAGCACAGCAATTTTTGGAGAATTCTTTCTAATTGAATTGTAATGTTAATTGATGATGGTGTGGAGAAATCAATGGAGGCTGTTAATTTTGGTGGAATTATTTCGTGAAGACTGTAATCTGGAAAATTGAGGTAAATCTGGTGTTTTAATTTATTGGAAGTTCGATTTAATTTTTTTTTTAATTTGATTTGAGTAGGTCCTCTGCACGGGAGAAATGGAAAAATCATTTCCTCCGAGGAAATTCCTCCATTTTTACATTCACACATTAATCCACATCCGAAACAATACCGATGCGAGAGCCTCACGGGAAGGGTGCGAAATTGGGAATTAATGTAATCGGTAGAACTTGTCGAGGTATATACAAGGTTTATATTGGCATTCGCCCTGGAACGATATACCTCAGTGTTGCAGAGAGTGCAGACATAAATCCTGGCACCACGTACACATGTACGCCCCCACAACACGCCCCCCATTAACTTTTTAATCTCGCTGGCAAAGCGGTGGAGGCACTGGATGAGACGGCATTAAGACGGGGCGCAGAGAGGTAAGAAGATTAAAAAAAAAAAAATTCCACCGCGGTTACGAGCAATATCGGCATCTAGTTAGCGCATCATACAGACTCGTCCATCCCAATAATTCCCGAGAGGAATTCCCATTCCCCAGAAAAATCCGTGAAAATCGTTCAATCAACTCACCCAACCGATAAAAATCCGCCATTTTACGACAGATACGACAGACTCCACGGGGAAAATAACGTCATTCATCGGCACGCGGACTAAATTAGCATAAGTGTGCCGCAAATAATATTCACTCCCCCCCAAAATGTGAGATAAATCCGCGATTCGTGCGCCTGCGTATCACCCCTGGACAGATCCCCGCGAGTTGCGCGTCGAATTAGAGAAAATTACAGAACACCTCGTAAATACATCGTCGGCCTAAGTGGTTGATTGGAGATCGTAGAATGGGGACTACCGCAAAATTATATCCCAACTGATGGTTTATCTCCAAGCGATCGCGATCGCTCTTGTAAATTAACCCGAGCGATATGTATGCATAGCTTCCAACTTGATTCTCAATCCGATATGTTCCGATATATTTCCCACCGGAAGTACCTCTGGAGAAGCCCTCAACATCAACATCACATTTGTCAAAGCCATTGATAGAATAAACAATAAAAAATGATTCATATCGTGCAATGACGTATGTCGTGGAGAATTGCGATGCATTTGCATTTATTTTTATTTTATTTTATTTTTTTTGGGGGGGGGGGTTTGAGGTCAGTGGCCTTTTCTGTAGTAAATTACGGACGGTAAGGTTCGAGTGAAACGAGAAATTTAGCATGGATTGCGTCCACACATGTGCCAGGAGGAAGCTAATATCGGTGAAGAAGAAACGAATGAGGTGGGAAAGAGAACGATAGTCCTGGGGGGAAAAAAGGGCCCGGTTATGTTCCCTTATACCTCAGCTAAGGCGACCCCACTAACCCATCATTATCGACAATTTATCAATAGCCAATAATATTATATTAAAACGGCACTAGAGAGGCTACAGCCCACGAGCGAAATGCAACCCCCGATGTTTCTCATTTCTCTTTGGCACTCATATACTTACTGCGGACTCTGTGAAACACTCGAAAATATTTATGTTGGGACCTGAGATCATAATGTTTATTCGATGAATTTTTTTATTTGTACACATGTGTATCAAAATGGGGGGGTGGCTGGGGGGTTAAGGAGGTTGGGGAGTTTGGGGAGGTTGGGGAGGTTGGGGAGTGGGAGGAGAGGGAAATAATAAAAAAGGATTTTTTGCTAATCAGATTGACGGTGGGAGGGCAAAAACGCGAGAACTCGAGGAACGTAAGCCCCTGATGCACCTTATTATGCCGCGAGATATGTGAGAGGGTTGAATCGACTTAAAGTCGATAATTATAACGCCAACTTTATGGGGGGAGGGGGCACCATGGGCTGCTCCACAAATGTTTTCCGTTTTTTAATGCATGAGGAGAGATCGATTGTCTTGATATTTTTTTTTGGGGGGGATGAGGGTATTTTTTTTATTTTGTTTTCATTAAAAAATAGTGGATGAATAATAAATTGAGAGTTTTTGATGGGAACTATTTTTGCTTTGACAAAAAATTAAAAATCACTTGTAGATTAGACGAGTCTTGAAATTTTTCGAAATTTTGATATTTTTCGTAATTAGGAAATTCCGGGTAATTCAGGGTACATTCTCAATTTACCATTTTTCCCAGAAGGATTATTATCGCTCCGACGTATCTCGCCTATTCATAAAATTAAATCGTCCCTACAGTATCATGATAACTATCCTCTATCTCTCGAAATTTATCTAGACTCACGTTTTTCCGATGCGACAGCTATACCATATCATTAGCGACAATTTTTCTGGGCTCACGGTGCGTATCTCCCCGGGCGGAACTTGTCATTAGACCTTGTTTGCACAGAGGAAAAGGGAAAATCAGTCTCAAGTATTTTTTTTCATCGGAATCCTCCCCTGCAGCTTTATAGTTCTTTGGAAATTCCGCGGTCCATAGCCGACGCGTCTCTCTCGCGAAATTCTCCAGACCAATTTTTTCCATTCCCAATTTTTCAAAATAATTTTTCAAAATAATTTTTTAAAATAATTTCCCTCCGTGTACATTCACGGGGTCCAATCACTTTTTCTCATATTCAGGTGAGCGCAAGGGATTTTCTAGAGGGCAGACCATTGCCAGTAAAAATGAGACGGTTAACTCCCGTCGTCACGTACCAGCAGTATCCTTGTCATCAACTTTATTTAATAACCTATTGCCCTTTGGATTTATGAATCGGGCTAGTCGAATTAAAACATCGACCACTCAACATCAAATTTTTATTTTCAGAATATCAACCGTTACCGATCGAACCTCAAACCGAGAAGAAATAGCAAAATCCCCAATGACAAATATCAACATTTATTCCAATTCAACAACAACAGCCACTTTCCCTTCAAAAATTAATAATAATCAACAATAAGTTTATATCTAAATAAACTAAACACGAAATTCACGAATATCGAAATAATTGTTATTTAATTCCTGGAATTAACAATTTTCCTCGGATCCACTTTTTTTTAACGAAAAAATTCCATAAAAATCATCTGAGTTTAATAAATTCATCGCAAAGCCCCTCCATCAGTCCAGCAATATCAGACAGCACGTGTAATTTGCCTGGAAGAATCGTAAAACTACACACATATCTCAACCCCATACACGTCTCATTACCATAAGCGCGTTCGAACGTTGCAATGCGTGAAATAGATATAAGCGGCGATAGAAGCCCAACAAGGAATAATGGAAACCAAACAATGCGTTAGGTAATTATGTAATTCACATTTAAATGCTAGAGGAAAAAAGCTGCGGAGAGAAGGAGTGATTTGACCTCCTTGAAAAATGAAAGAAAAAATTTACTCACCAAAGACTCTATAACCGTGGCATGCTTTGCATAGTTCCCGTCGTTTACAACGAGCCTAGGCTGCGGTATAATACAACAACTCTAATTACGCCGGAAATATAACGCGCGGACGACCAACTCGAATTTAATACCCCGTGAACGTATAACGGCGCACCAAACTGAGATTTCCCCTGAGATTCTTTGTTTTTGTTTTTTATTGGCGCCAATAAGGACAATATAACAGCTATCAGATATATTTATAAATTAAATTCATATACCGAGAAAAATATTCCATTCCACGAACCCTTGAATATTGAATATTTAATACTAATCCCCAATTTTCGCTGAAAACTCCCCCGACGTTTGACATTGATTCTCCATAACGGAGCAATCACCAGCATCATTACCTGTAAATAATACAACAATTTCTATTTGCATTTCATAAATTTTTTAAGTCTAAACAGCAAAAATTCGTCGAAACAAATATGACATCAATTTCCAAGAAGTTTGCAGTGAAAATTTCGGTGAAGAATTTTCAAAAAGTATATGGGGCATATATCTGAATATATATATGAGTATATACAAGTATATATGTGGGCCACTAGTGAGGAAAATTTTCATTTTGTCGTGTACTTCGTCATTGGGTGGTGTGTGGGTTCTATAAATGAGATAACGGCGTTCAGTTCAAACAGTGACCACAGGTACAAATCGGAAAAGGGACGTGGCTAGCTTATGCAAGGGTGAGGGGTGGAGTAAGTTATGACTTAACGAGGGGTTGGCGTGATCGCCATTGCCGGCGTCACGACGCTAAAATCCATGAACGAACGCCCGGAGACGCGCGTCGTTGTTCGTCGCGACCGCGTGAAAGCTCATTGGTGGTTATTCACGGCTTTAAATCACCCGAATCTGATTCTTACCAGTTCTCGTTGACCCTTACCTCCCTCACCCCTTCATCCCTTCAATTCTTAACCCTCTCACCCCCTCACCCTAATTCTCCTTGCCGAAACCGATGTGCCACCAGGGGGTGAGTATCAAAATTCGCTCACCTTCGCTCAAAATTTCTTGAAATTTCAATTCCATGACCAACGCTCACAAAATTCCTTATCTATAATGAAAATTCAAGGAAATCCGAATTTTTTAATTCCATGGAAAATGCGGGAAAATTATTCCATGTACACGTAATAATAAAAAATTAATGGAATGCTTAAAAAAATTAACAGATTATTCAGTGAAGAATAGAAATTGTATGTCAAGATGAAAATTCCTTGAATTTGTTGTTGTTGAATGCCACTGGATTTTATTACCGATTTTTTCACCGTGTGAACCAAAAATTTCCAAGTTTCCTCTATAAACGTGATTCAATGATGCTCTTCGGAAAATGACTAGTCAAATGTCCATAAAATTATCATTTTCTCGAATGCCCTCCACCTGAAAACCAAAATTGTGGGAAAGACTTGGGTAATATATGACAGCCAGTACCAGCCGATTGAACATCTCTCCGGGTGAAGATCGACTAGATACGCTGGATTATCTTGAAACAATAGTTTTACGAGATCTGAGCTGAAATCGGCATGGTTGACTCATTGTAAAACACATGCTGATACCCTTGCCCAAGGGTTTTATGGGCCCTTTCGGACGCACCAAAGTGTAGGACGCATTAGGTATAGTTGCGCCATTGTCTTTGTGACTCGTTTACGAAGGCAATAAAGTAGAAGAGAAAAGGAAGAAAGGAAAAAAAAACACGGATTGGTCCAGTCAGGCGACAAAAAAAAAAGCGCCGGAAAGGAATGGCTCTTTAGGGTTATGCCCTAAATCACTCTGAGGGCTTTTCCCCTCTTTTCTGAAGGTTCTACATTTTTTTTTTCTCTTCCCACCGACCGGTACAAAAAAAAAGAAACTTTGAAAAACTATTTTGCCGAACATTGGCGCCATTTCTGGAGACAATGCGACTAATCGTCGCGGCTTTTCGTTGTCTCATGTCCCTGAATTTTGGTCATACTCCCTTGTGACACTCCGCATGTGGTAACTAGGGTCAGGTAGAATTTTGTGGCTTCTTTCTTCAGGGAAAACTATCTACGCAACTTTCACCTTGTCCAGATTTTTCCGGATAAGCCACTTCCCCCGAGGACACTCGGATTTCATCAATTGTGTAATGGCATTGAGAAATATTTATCGAATCACGATGAATTATCGGTAAAACCTCCGAAATTTAACTGACTTCTCAATTACCGATGATAAGCGTGATAAGCCTCTGACTTTGCCCTAGCCGATCAAATTTCCCGCACGAAAAATCGTCTGACATTTTTTCCCGACATCAATTGAAAAATTAAAAAATTCCGGAATATTTAAAAATCGTTATGATATGATTTTTTACAAATTACAAAATTACGAAAATTTGTGAAAACCGATGAATCGATTTTGAAAAATAATTCGACAAAGTCTCAACTAAAAACGATAACCGTAAATTCTAATAAGGAGGGAATAACAACATAAAATTGATGTGATTTCATCGTTCACCAAACGAGCACTGAATATCTCCGGAGATGATCTCCGATAGGTTCGTTATCTAAACGTCCGTAATTATCTGAATGGAAAATGACGTATGTGTAGCAGAGCGAAGATCTAAAACACCCACTTAATTCAATTACTTCCCCCGATATTCAAAAGAAAAAAATCACCCGCGTATTCCCCCGCATACATCAATGCCCACTGAGTGCAATAAAACATCCCCCACGGGTGAAAAAAAATTCATAAATAACCGGAATAAAAATTTACACCGTCCAAGAGTCTAAATTTTTATTCCAGTGATACACACAAGGATTGCTCTTGTGTAATGAATAATTTAGGCATGAGAGTATGGAAGCACACGAAAGGGCTGGCCAGTGCACGCCATCGTCAAGCAAAAACTAATGCCTGCCCCGATAAATTACCGATAAACCATCGAGATAATGATCTAGATAACTAACCATGCGCGACCCACACGCGATTCAAAAACCTTACGCCGCAAACCCCAGCTAAATCTAGTTGGTTCCTCAACTAAAAGGCGATTTATCTCGCGTTATCTCGTGATTGAAGATAAATATGGGATCATCTGAGCACTGGTGGGGGCAATTCAATCGTCAAATCCTTGGAACAATGGGATTTACCGGTTTTTGTTACCAATTCGCATGCAAAAAATTAAAATGATAACGTCACACGCAGAATTTCCCTGTTTCAGTGAAGCATATAATGAAAGCGATTATTTTTTCATGAGCCCTTTTGATGTTCAGTGAATTATCTACTGGTATACGTCGGTCCTTCCAGGACATTATTTTTTTTTTATTGTACAACAGTAATGAAACTTTCATTTCCCTCACGTGAAAATGTCAATTATCAATTTTATAAATTTTTATGAATTTTTATGAATTCCCCGACTCCTAATGCAATTCCTTTTATGCACTCCTATTTTGCATTAACTTATTATTAATCCAAACAAATATCGTCTCGGCTGCATCGATCACCGGGAAATACAGCGGTAATTACCGTACCCAGCAATTTTTCTCCCTCGTTTTCAATAAACTACTGACTAACACCAAAGATTAATCGACTGATAAAAAAAAAAAAAAAAACTAGACCACGAGGTCATTAAATACAATTCATTTTAACGTTTGAGAACATGGAGAATCGTTACGTGTCCCCCGGTTGAAAAGTACTTCCTCATAATCACTTTATTTCCCTCACTCCCTCACCTGATAATTTTCTTTTCAATTTTTTTTTTTCCACTCCGTCCCATTGGCCGACGCTCATGCCGGTTCCTCCTCTATCATTGGCCTCCATACCTGCCAGCATTAATCCATTCGGTGGTAATTACTCAATGTCAATATATATATGTTTGTATATAGCCAGGACTGAGCAATTACCAAGAATCGCGTCACTTGTGACACGCACGGCATCATTCTTCCTTGCACATAACACATTCCGTTTCCTCGGATTCAGTCGACCATTGCATGCAACCCTTTCCGACATTTCTTACTCGTCTTCAATACCCCTCCATGATGTACCAACAAACAACAGGTTCTAATTCTTCGCCTGTAACGCCTCTCTCCAAACAGATTTCACCCTGGGAAAGAGCCCAAGGCTCATCCTCACACTTGCTCAATCATTCCTTTCAATTTTATTAAATAAATTTAAACCTTCAATTCCACACGGGAACCCTGTAGAAAAATTAATTATTTTATACAGTAATTAATAAATTTCGTGGTGGCGTAATTTTTTTTTTCTCAATTCGGTTCATCGTAGAATCTTGTCAAATACAGATTGTCGTGTTCTCTCCGGAATTTTTCGGAATCTAAAGGGAATAGTGAAATTTTTGTTAGTATCTTTTTTTCAGGTCTGAGTGAGAGCTATAAAAAAGGAAATTACAAAAATTTCGATATCTCGAGGGGTTTTCGAGATATTTTTAAAAGAAAATCAGCGAAAAGGTTAGTCTGCTTATCAGGCTTTAATCGATTTGTTGTTAATTCATGTAATTTGCGGTATTTATTGTTTATCCTGGGACACTTAATATGAATTGGGGGATAGGATTGGAGGTAAATTTTCTATTGATTTGAATTGATAAAGAATGACGATTTTGGGGATAAATCCGTGGTATTTTCGTTGGGTCGGTAGCTGCCGATTTGCTCAATGATCCGTTCAACAACTGTACACAAACCCACCGATGTATGATCCAATGGTACACCGTGTGCACCTCATTCAAATGCTTTTCTCTTTCCACATAGGTTTTGTCTATTTAATTTTATTGCACTCAGAAGTCAATAGACGGTGAATGATCAAACGTCCAATTACCTATTTTTTTTCGTCTTGAGCTGCCTTTCACATCAGACGCAAAGAGAAATTTCAAGTGAGTGGGCTATTGCGACAATGGAATTAGTCTGTTTGGATAAATGGGTGACAAGGATTTCTTAGACAGAAATTAATTTTTTGTAACGGCCGTTCGGTAATTGAGTTCTTGATAAATATCTGTAGAATCTCCTAATAGATCGATTTTTTACGAGATTTTGCAAGCTGGCATGCTCTGATGTGAAACGAAAACTAATTTATCAAAAAGTGTTGCAATATCTTTTCTCCTGAAATAAAATTAATCATCACATCCAAATGAAATTATTTATATTTTTGCACGGATTGCATTCTCACTTGTATTCATTTATAATTAATAATTTTTAATTCTCTGATTAAATTGAATTGTCTTATCTCTGTGAGACTGAGCAAATGTTCAAAAAAGTTACGATCTTCTCATTAAAAAAAAAAAAATACCTTCTAGTCTATGAAACACATGGCCATACAACAAATATTGTTGCACCGAAATGACATTGTTAATTACCACCCCCATGGAATGTCTTATCAGTAAAACTTGACAAACGCTGTTATAAACAATAGATGGAGGTGATAGATTAAGAGAATGAAAGTTTGCTGACTAACCCACCACTTGGCTACTCATTTTCGAAAGACTTGGAACGATTGGGCGGTAGTAGTTGAACGCCTACTAATCGAACGAAGAAGGGTAGCCAGTGCATATACCACCCCCTGAGTACATATGTACGCACATAGACCTGTAAAGGATGTAGATGAGAATTATGTACGAGTTTGTGGCCTACATCATGGATATGTTGTTGCTAGGCTGCTAGAAGTCCTGTGAACACGCGATCTGATAAAAAAAACCGCTGTATATATATATCTCTACATAGGTAAATGCGATTCTCATGCCAAAATAAACCGTCGCACTTTACATAATGCGCACGCCGAGACCAAACCGTCTAATACACGACAGCCTAAACGCGTTAACCGTCTCGCATTCAGATACGAATTTCTTGTCAGTTTCGAATATTTATGGATTTAACTGACTTTTCGCACGACCAAGGCCACGTGTGGAGAGAAATTTTCATTTGAATACGCCACGAATTAAATTTATAACAAATTTATCGTGCCGAGTGATGTAACAGGATTGGAGAATTATGTCCGTCAGTTATTCAGAAATTTCTCAGAGTTGAAAGAAAGGAAAAAAATTACAATTAATGGACAGATTTATTTTGTAATAATCTGGCGAACAATTTGTTAACTTTTTATTTAATCCGTTAAAAATGTACAATATGATTTTTTTTGGGGGGCTTGTGGGTGGGCATGCGGTGCTCGTTTAAAAAAATCATGAGAACTCAATTAGCTGATATTTTCATGGACTCTTGCCGTCGGGGATCATGATAGGTCGAGTTAACTCACTTTCGGAGGAAACAAGATTCATTGGATATGCGCCAAACTCACCGGGTCTCAAGTGCCACTTTTGTTAGAAAAGTTCAAGTAAGAATAGTCTTGTCAGCATTTATAATCTGGGAATCTCAATATTTTTCTCAGACATTATTCAACAGACTTTAGAAAAAATTTGACAAACGTGTGTTAAAAATTGTCAATTCGTTATCAATCCACCTATCGAAAAAAAATCACGGAGAAAATCACAATGGAAACTTAATACCTCCCAGTCTTTCCCAATCAGTTTCATCATCCCTAATCATGACATAACACCTCACCAATAAATAAAAAAAAAATAAAAACCACGCCTCATAAACCCGGAACACTCTGATCACAATTAATACCGACGAATGAAAATTAAATTCAATGAATATAATTAACCTCTCGTAATTTTCTAATGTAATACCGCGAATAATCCAGCAATAACTTCAGTGAATAACGGGGAGCGGCATAATAATTATTGAAATAGTAAAAATTCCTGTGTTATCATTTTTTATTTAAATTAAATCAGTAATTAACACTATCGAATATTTTTTCAAGTCCCAAAATTATCCAAAATGCAGGTGAATTATTGAAAATAATTTAATTATTACCAGATTTAAATTGCCTTAAAAAAAATCCGTTTCAATAAATTGGGATCGACGACTCTAGCTGGTGATGAGCAGCGGGAGTGGGGAGGGTTCCAGCGGAGAGAGGGGGGATGACTCGGGTGGTACGGAGGGGAGAGTTCAGGCGGAGAGGGGGGAGGGTTCAGGAGAGGGAGGAAGGTTCAGGAGGGGGAGAAGGGTTCAGGAGGGGGAGGAGGGTTCAGGAGGAGGAGAAGGAAGCGGAGACCCGAACAGTCAGGATGGCGCTGTGGAACTAGCCGGCCGAGACCATTCGTCACGCGAACCCGGCTATTCTCCTCTGTACATCGCTTACATTGCACACCCCTTCACTTCTTTTCTACATTTCATTCTCCTCCTCCTCATCCTCGTTATACCCTGGCCAAATAGAAGCCATTGCGTACCTCAACGCCTGCAGCGCAATCTCCTTGTTAAAAATAAAATGCAAATTCGGGGAATATCCAATGTTAAAGATAAAGAGCTAAATGAAATTTTGTAAGCCGAGTCCTTGTCTCGATGGAATTGAACTCACGGAGAAGGACACCGGGGAATGTGGGTCTCGGTTGTTTTTTCTTTCTGTTTTTCAATGAGTTATTAACAACAGGATACATCCCAAATGCATTTATTATACCTCTGAAAAATGCTTAACCATTAATTACACGTCTATTAATTATCATTCTTAGAGTTGCGTTTATAAATCATCTTGTAATAACTCCATTTGCTGTGGATGGAGATCTTCGGTTTTATTCGGATTTTTTTGATCGGCGGTGGGGAGGAGGAGGGGCAGTGGTTTGTGTTCCCGGGTAAAAAAAAATTGTAATCGGAATATTTTTTCCAAATTTTCAAAACCTTTCGCAAAAATAAAATCGTTTCGTTTTCCGATTTTTTTTTTGATAAAAAAAAAAAATTCTGAAAAGTTTTCCCGAAATTTTTTGAAAATTTGGAAAAAACATTCCGAGGAGAAAAGAGAAAATGAAGGAAAAATTATTTATAACAATTAAATTCATTGGTATCAAATACTGGAGACGCCTGTTATTTTTCGGTTTTACTTTTCCCGGGATTCAATTCCTCACATTTTCCCGCATTGACACTAAACTTTTCTGACGAATTTCACTCCGCGTGCGAGTCCTGAATTATCCCATTAAATTATGCTCTTATAAGTAATTGAGAATAATTGCTGAAAATTCGTTGTTGATTTTGCATTATTGCCTCAAAACAGTCTGACCCAAAACTGATAGCGTGTTCGCCTGCGGGACTATCATAAAATCATTACCAAAAATAGTCAATTACATTCGTCACTAAGCGATGTAGCAGCTGATGTTCGAGGAGGCGGCAGTTCTAACTGTGTAATGAGCATGTTAATGCTCACGTTTTGGCAAATTTTTGGGCATTAATTCAGAAACGTATCCACCACGTGCTGCGAGCTGAAAATTCTCTTTTTCTCGGAGTGAGAGATGCGAAAGAGAGATGTGTCCGCTCATCGGTCATTATCATCGCCACCTGCATGTCAATCTTCCACTTATATTTTTTTATCCGCACGAGCCATTGGGTGAGTTTTTTAAATTTCCAACGAGAGTCATTGCACTTCCTGCTAACATGTGACTCCATATTTCGGTATATATAATTGAAATGAGAGTAACGGGGAATTCTTGAATATTACTCATCGCCCCGTGACTTTTTCGTTAATTTTTTTTTCCATATGTACGGGGTGTGCAGTCGAACAAAATTTGACACCACCTGCTTCACTCATCCGACGTTTGGGAACCCTTTTACAGACCGATAAAATCGGAAATTCGGGGAGCAAATTGTTAAGGTTTATGGGTAACCCAGTCTCACCCTAGAATTAATGAGGAGATCGTAACATTTTTAAAGACCATTCTGAATTTTTACTGCTTGATGGAATAATTTGTGAAGGTATTCCCTTTTTGTCGACGATTGAATCATTTCCTATCGGTGTACAGACAAAAATTGTTGCTATTTCTACAACAATTATTTAACCACAAAAATCCCGGAACCCTGCGCCACCCCAAACAATCACCTCAGGCAAAAAAAAAAAATCTAAATAGGATAATGTCAATGCACAGAGGCATGATCGATAGTGGTGATATCCCCAGTGAAAGCTATCCCCGTGCATTCTCGAAACCTCTGTATGCATGTGCACAGGGAAAAAAAGTAACGCGTGTTGAGGACAGCAAAAGGGAATAGCCGGCGCGCGCATTGCATAAAATGCTTTTCAATTCTGTCGAGTGGAAAGCCCCATTGAGCCCTCGCAAAGAGATACGCATGCAAAACACAGAGACAAATACCAATAGCAGTTGCGTACATGTAAGTCTCTTTTATACACTTCATGTACACACGCCTCTTGGTTGCATGAGTCCTTCATGATACGTTGACAACAATTTTTCTCTTTCATTTTCAAACTGCACGAGTGCCACCGCTGCAAATACACTCGCAAAATCGCCGATTGTTTTGTTTTGGACGTAATTATGTAGTTGGGTGGTGAGTGGGTGGCTGAGGGGATGATAGAGGGGGGTTGCCAGTTGCTTTTTCCCTTTTAATACGTATACATGGCAATTGGAATACACACACACTGCATTGGGGTGAAAGAGTGGAAGAGTGGGTGAGTGGGTTGGGTGGGTGGTGGGTGGTGGGTGGTGGATTTATCTCCAACTGTTTTCTACCTGGTGCCCCCTCCCAGCCATTCACATTGGGATTGTACATTCTTGTGTATTTTCATCCCGTTCATACAATCCGAAAGAGATGTGCCTATACCTCTCTTTTTGCTTGTTACTCCCAGCGATTGTGTGATGCATTGATAATTTTAAAACAAAAGCCATGAGCGGGTCGACTAGCATTGTGCAAAAATCACTGGACCACTCGTTTAATTCGGCCGGTTGATTTTCCAAGATATATATACATGGGGGTTGATGCCTCTCTTTTATACGAGAATATCGCACACAAAACGCCGAAAATTGATAAGAGGATTAAATGGATTCTCGTTTGTTTTTTTTTATTTATTTTTCGTTTAACAATGAGATATATTTTTTTTTTGCGTTTGGGGGGAGGGACTTTACTTGGCGTTCTGTTAATTTTATTATTATCATTTTTTTTTTTTTCATTGAACTTGTGATGGGGAAAGAGGTACATCAGCGGACATCCTGCGCGTCAAATAATTGCACAGAGATGCATTGGTGTATGTAACGGGTGTATGACAATGCACCGAGAGGTGAAAGAGGGACTCGGGGTTTTTGCTGGGCCTCTCGGGGCTTGTGTATGGAGTATGGGACACATACACTGCGTATTTCTGCACATAGCGAAAGAGGCGCAAATCACAGTGCACGCGTACAGCGATGCATGTCATAATGAACGCCGAGCCAACTTTTTGTTTTAATTCCTTCGAGCGGAAATATCGGCCATTTTGAATTTTCAATTTTCAACGCTCTAGTAAGCCCTCCGCACCCACCCACCCTCTCGCCCCTTGGTTTATTTGATTTTTATTTATTTATTTTTTTTTCGTTTTGTCGGTGGCTCTTTTTTTTCATTCGCGACTTATGACGAGTGATGTAGAAGAGTCCAGACGACAAAATAATAGGTACGAGGTGTAGTTTTGTGGATAGGTGTTACACGTGAGGGATTCGTGGGGTACAATCTGGTAATTGAGGGATGGGGAATTGAATGGGGGGCTTTTTTCATTTTCAGGGGTTGATTTCGATTCAGGGGTTGGTATCCGGGGATTGTCTAGGTTCAGAGATAATTGCAAATATTTTAATGAATAATATCAACTGTCCTAATTGAAAATCAAGATTACAGAGTGGCATAAATTTCGAAATAGACATAAACAACTAGATAATTATTCCATGAAAATCGTGAATGGGTACAGCAGTGGAATTCGGCGAAATTCCAAAATGACATGGACAAATCGTGGGTTGGTAAAAAAAATAAAGCAGTTGAAGAAGGAAACAAGGCAGTGTCCGAGGTCTTGTGGAAATGAGAGGCGGCCCATGAACAAAGGCTAACGATTATTTTCACACTCTGGTGTTGGACAGAGACACGTTGGAATACGACTGTTCCCTCCAGTGTGACCCACCACCGTTTCGTCCGGTTTTTATCCACAACGAAAGAAGGGATTTAACTCAGCAACACCTTCATTCCGCAAATACCAAGACAACCAACTCCACATACGAAGGAGATACAAATAAAAAGCTCAATGGAATCCCTACACCTGGAGTTATTCGTAATTGTGTAATATATCTCTGTGCGAACATACTTGGAGTACCCGATGGGTGGTGGAAAAAAAAAGGTAAATGATCATAGGTAATGTCTCTATGAAGGGAATACTTTTCGTTGGGTGTCTGAAGGTCTTTCAGATACCGAGTCTTTCTCCCCCGACTTCGGTTAATGTATTGTGTTTCGGGCTCGTGTATTTGTCACTGAGGTATTTCAGGCGTTTCTCACCTTGTCCATGGGGGTGAATTGATGGGATTTCGCCAATGAATCGAAATACTCGGGTTAAAAAAACACTCATTATCTAGATCTTGCATCGTTTGACGCGACGATATAATTCACTCTCTTTGAAATATCGGGAATTAACGCTGACGCGAGGAATTAATTACTTTGGCCTATATCCATACTCAGGAATTCTATTCGACCGATATGTTTCATTATTCGAGAATATTTTATTCTGGTAATTACACCCGTACAGATTCATTGAAATTTTCAATAATTATCGATCACTCTGTGTATTTCATTTTTCCGCAAAATTTTTTTTCCATCGTGAGATTGTTTTGAAAAAAGAAATTTTCCATTGCATTCCAATGGTTTAAATAATTATAATCTTAATGGTCCCATTTGAATAAATAAGGAATTAATGTAAATTTCGGAGGGTCCGGGCGAAATTGTAGACGAATAAAAATGAAAATCGTCTTCAAGGGCAATGCTATTTGATGATCGATTGGTAATTGAATTTTTTTTTAAAGATAAATGAATATTCGGGATGAATAAATATTTTTTTTTGGGGTTACGGGGTGGACGTGGACGCGGTGGTGTAGTCGGTGGGCCCGCGGGCTCAAACCGAAGTCTAGCATCTGCTCTTTGTGGGTACCACCTCTTCTGTCTTTGGCCGCGTAATATGCGTGCCCGATATCGAGGTTAAGATCTGAGATGCGTCGAGTACGATATCACGCACTCGTGCACGCGTGGCCGTGTGTCCCGGGGAGAATTGGCTGCCGCGCGCGGCCACTAAACTCACACATATATATACCGTAAATAGCTATAGGTAACAAATAGAAACCGACGGCTCTGGCTTTTCGTGTTGTGTAGGTATTATTGTGAAGCGTCGTGTGCAACCGACAATTCGAGGTGCACGCCGCCCTCGGGATTGCACCCGTTTCCTATTGACCGTTTCCGTCTGCTCTAAATTATTTCTCATTACGACTAGGCTCCACCAAAAATCTCAATCCCAAGTCCCCCATACATAAAATTCCTCCCTATATACTTTCTATATACTCTCATTAATAAATCCCTAAAAAATCCCGGAATACGTATTTTGTAAAATTGAGATGCGGACGTACCGTAAATATTGACAATTTAAAAAGGTAAAAACCTGATAAAAAAAAAAACTGGCTTTTATCGTTGTGAAAATTGAGCGATAGGACCTGTTGAACGAACGCATCACTCATGAACGCCCGGGGTCCCACCGACGAAGACGAGGACGAGGACGAGAGGGTACCAGAAGAAAGTAAAAAAATGAGGAAAAAGGGGAAGAGGATGATCACATTTCAGCGCATCAAGGCAGCATCCAGGTACACGTAGGAGTGAACCAAGTGCAATCCACGATAGGAGTGTACGCACTGGGATGTTCCCCTGTTATTAGGGACAATTTCCAATTGGCCCAAGGGCTCGGTAAGATGCGAACGAGAACACTCGGTGTATAAGGTGTCGAGGTTGAGAAGACGAGGATAAAACATCGAGAACTTACGACACATACATAGCAGAGGGCCACATAATGTTATGTGGTGAGCCGCGGGGGGTTACTCCACACATACAGTCCTCGCGCTGCATAGCGAGCATATTTTATGATAAGCAGCGCAGCTCACCGGGTAAAATGAAAAAAAATAAAATACAGGAGATAAAAATGAGGAGAGGGATGTATGCATGTGTACTGGAGAATATAAGAGGAGGATAAAAGCCGCCGCGGGTTATCAGTGGAGCATACGCAAGCCATCGGATACTTGCGAGCGCGTGACTCTGCCGGAATTGCGCATGTGAGGAAAAAAACAATAAGTCAGGATGTAAAAGGAATGGATGAAAATCTCGAGCATGAAGAAAGTTGAGGTATAATCAGTGGTATTACATTATATTGGGGCTTGACTAGGAATTTACATAATTTTACCTGCGTTCTAGTCGCTGGCCAATTGGAAAACTCTTAACTCACTGGCATTTCCGCAGATTTCGTGATGGATGACGGATTAGATCGCGATGGCTCTGTCAAAACGAGAAATTCATGGGAAAATACGAGATGGAAATTCATAACCGGTTAATCATGTCTCTTTCTTTTGGCATCAGGTGAAATATTGGGAAATATTATAAATATTCAATAAAATTTCGTAGGAAATCGTTAAAAATTTTGTTTAATTGAATTTCAATAGATTTTTGGGAGGAGATGACGAAATATTGAGGGAGAATTGAGGTTTTGGTGGAAGGAATGACTAATCCCTCATGTCGCACAGCAGGAAGTGGCGCAGGTCAAGTGAGTCGAGAGACAACTCCCGAGAAACAACTCCCGTGTTTTTCGGGATTAATTAAGAATTTTTCATTAATAACAAAGGGAAGGCCGAGGGGCGCCTGAATATTGTGAGGATCGTTTTGAAACGCTTGGCTGAGGGAAGAAAGATAGACGAACCAGGTGAGACAGTTTCGCGGTATACGATGCATGACCGACGCGTCCAACCCGCAGAGATAAGGATCATCCCCACAACACACTCGATCTGGATCACAACGCATCGTGTCGTGTCCCTTCCTTCACCAACACATTCGCATCACATTCACTGACACATTTTTAGTGGCCGTAAGTATTTTTTTTTTTTATCTCTTTCCAAGTTGCCTCGTCCCTGTTTTACACGTGGAGAGTCATATAGTGTGAGATTTTAATCACACGCGGTCGGTATGGGCGCAGCATATGGGGACTTCGTCATTCAACTCGTGGGACTATCATGCCTTGAGACACACTAATTACCCACCTCTTGTGAGCGTGAGCCCAATTTTTATATGCTCCAAATGCAACAACTGCCGGGCATGTTTGCTCGGTAAAACGGAGAGAAATTAGCCCCAGATGATTGTTAACCATTGTCAAGTCATTATTGCAGGGGGTGGGTCGACTAGTTTTTTTTTAAATTCAAAAACCCGGGGAAATTAATTCCTCCAATTCCTCCAATTCCTCCAATTGATCCAAAAAACACTGATTACTCAAATAATTATTCGGTGCATTCAATTGTGGAAATAATTACCATGTAAAAGTGATTAAAGGGACTTTCTTATTTTTTATGAATATAAGGAATCGTTTGGTTAAATAAATTTCTTAGGGATACGTAACAGGGGACATGGATTGTCATCGATGATCAGACAATACATCAAAGACTGAGGATTGTCTGTCATCCTGATGGGGGCCCCGTTGTCTCTAATGTAGCATGCATGGGGCATCAGATCCGTGGGGTTTATTAATATGACAATTCAGTAGATTCATTCCTGCGTGTCAGACGACCAACTCGAATAGGTGGTCATAACGGGTAAGAGGGTACAGCCGAGGACAAGGCGCCTCTACGAGATCACGATTCGTGAGGCGAGTGAGTAGCTAATGCAAGCAACCATTACTCGAATGGTGAACCAATGGAGAGGATCCCCACGCCCCCTTGGTACGGGCTCTCAGACTCCCTCTTTGCAAAACGTGCAAGGCATTTACAACAGTACACCTATCGCCAACTTCTATCCAACCTGTGACCACCACTTTCTCCCACCCAATTATTTTATAAATAAATTAAAATTCATTTACCAATATATATCGTCGTGACACAATGAATATGCATTTCCATCGATGATATATTTATTCAATAAGTCAAGCACTTCAGACCCTCTCCCTTTTAAAAATAAAAATTACAATGAACTCTCAATTTTCATTTCATTGAAATGCAGATTTTTTTTTTATCGTGGAGCACGCTATTCTCTCTCCTTAATTGAAATTTAATTGTAAATATTTGTGGAATGAATAATTAGAGAAACACAGAGTGTAGTGTAAGGGCAGTATAATAAAAAACCAGTGGTAATGCAATTTTAATAACACGAGATATTATTAATGAGATCGCAGAGAGTGAGATAAATCTAATCCCCTGATTTTAATGGATGAAATCGATTTATCATTAAATAAATAGTCAATTACAAGTTAGACGAGTTCTCGGGTGATACCTACCTGAATTTTACCGGGTATTAGCGTGGGAACCTGGAGACCCCCGTGGTGTACATTAAAAATCACAGTTTGCGGAAATCCCACACATGAACCTATCAAAGTACCTGAGATGAATAATAACCCGATAATTGATTGCAGTCATCTCGAAATGGTTGTGGTTTCATTAGGTATAAATTTATCACCGGTTTTGTGGCTCGTTTTATGATACCAGGGATTGGTCGAGAGAGCGGTCAGTCAGTGGATTGTATGGGAAAGACATCGATTATAAACCGAATACGAAAAAAGTGGACGAGAATACCATTGGAGACAAAGAATTGTCAGGCAAATCAGACAGTAGTTGGTTGGAGTGAGAGGCGGGACAGCACACGACGACGTGTGATGCACGGACAGATATCCAACGGTCAAGATACTGATTATAAACTCCATTCCATTTTTAACGAGCCACCATCTATTTTGGCGCCCAGTTACCCTTCTCTCTTTTTTTTTTTTGTGTTAACCACTGACACGACGAGATAAAACTTGAATACAAATTATCTGAAGTGTTTTGGAAAAAAACACTGTTCGTAAATTACACTTGTCATTTTTACCAATTATTTCTAGCAACTGAAAAATGTCAATAATTATCTCAACAATTGGAAGGGTTAAGGGAAATGTGTAGCTGTATTATTTATATTTATATATAATTTAGGGAATAATTTCTTTGAGTCTTGAGACATTTGAAATTATGGAGGAGAGTAGATCCTTTTTGTCGTGATACTCTCGATGGAAATAAGATCTTCTCTGTTCATAATTTGTGAGCACGCATTGCACAAATCATTTTCAGTGTGTATATATTTATTTGGTAATGGTCAGGAGAGAGGTCGTGAGAAAATCATCCCCTGGCTATTGAAAAACGACCTACGGAGTTATGCACGCGGCGAGAGATGTCAACTGGAATTGTTTTAGGAATTCCTAACGGAAGATTCCAGAGAAACCCGGGGTTGTGGTCCAGGTATACGACAACTTTTACGAGCTTTGACCCTCTTCCCTGCCCACCTCATCCTCGCCCTATCCTTGCCTCCACCTTGGCTAGGTCACATTTATTTTTACGCCCGAGATGAAAAGACAATGAGAGATTTAATAAATATATCATTGTCTGCTTAACTCACTTGGTATTAGGGAAGTAATTTCGCCGGTCATTCCTTGTAATTAATTACACTTAATTAACATCGAGGGTTTGGCCTGAGATTTCCGGAATTCTCTTCGAAAATTCATAAAAATACCTCAACACAAATTCATTCCACGTTTTTTTTTCATAAAGCCCATATTTTATATTTCTTTTTTATTTCACATATTGCAATATTTATTTCAATACAATTATTATGTATACACGTTTCACTTAATATTTCTCAGGATATTTGAATTTTTAGTAACGGTGGGTAAATGTGTGTCATGAGAGCGATGGAAAAAGGGCAAAATGAGTAAAACCGATAAAAGTAAAGAAATCAGGCGTTTCTTGATGTTACGAAGTGCTGCGAGTGCCTCAGAAGTAAATCTTCCAAAAGATTCCTCATCCTCGTCTGCTCTCCATATTTTCCCGCACTCTCTCTCATTTTGTCCTCCTTGGGAACACGACACGAATACGAAAAAAGGTAAGCACCCGCGATAATATATACAACCATTCGTGGATGGTTCATTCTCGTCGTGAAAATAAAGTTTTCATTTTATTTCGGGGGGGAAAAGTATGCATGGCCATACCGGGACTCTTTGCTCTCCCAGGTAGGCCGAGTCACCATTCTTGCTCCAAATTTACACATTTTGTTTGGAAATTAATAGTGCAATTAAAATTGTCGTGATGCATTCCAACCGGTGACCAATGATTATTACTTATACGTTGAATATTTTTATAAACTCTTTCCTTTTCATTCACTTTGATAATGCCAAGGATTTTATTATTTTTTTTTTTTTATTGAGACACAACTGATTTTTGGGCTACCTAAATTTCACCCAAATTAATGGCCCAGTTGTTGGTCGTCTTCAAGGTGAACTGGACTGTTAAAAAATTCAACACTGCACTCAGCATGATGATTTTTACGAAGACGTGGAGGTGAAGTTTATGGATGCTAAGTAGTTGGATCGATGACACCAGTCATAAATAATAACGTGATAAATAGGGAAATAAAAAAAGAATGGCGTCCTTGGTGCTGTAGGGGTGGAAAAAATTAGAGCCACCTTGTCACATAATATTTCAATCTGTTGGACCCTCTATGGAGCCCAATTAATTACCACAATAATTAAATATTGAGTCTCCACTGAAAATCTTGATGATTTATTCCATCTCGCTAATTTATTCTCCATAAATTCCATTTTTCCCCATTTTCCATGGAAACTGTCTTCTTCATAAACTCCAAAGACACTTGGAACCGGTGAATACATAAATTATCGTTCTGAATATTTTTGTAAATTTCCTTGTTTAGAGAATGTAATGGGTTGAATAATTAATGAGTGCATTGAATTGCTGATTTATGGGAATGCAGGACTGAAGTATTTTCATTAAAATTAAAGTTTTCAGATGAATTGGTACTTAAAAAAAAAAAATTAAGTTCAATTCAGGAATAATTGCAAATTCAAGAATATATTCGCGTGTATAAAACCGTAACTCTCCGATTGTTAATGAATATTTATTCACGAATTATTGTAGAAGAAAAGAAAGTAGAAAAGACTTCAGAGGATTCTCTGCTCCCTAGTATCTCCCGTTATCCGTAATCCCCAAATAACAAGAATCTGCTTTCACAAAAATGATCCAACAAAAAATTCCAGCCCGTGATAGTGATACACCAAAAGGAGGAAATACTCGGGAAGTAAAACGAGTATTACGACAATCTCCTAGCTCAGAAGATGAGAGACAACAAAAGCATCCTCAGGGCACGCATCACCAAGAATCGGCAGGAGGTCCAGACTGAAAAAAAAAAATGATAAAAAATGAAGAACCACAATCTCCGATGCATTTCCAAGACAAATTGTAATGTATTATAATGTATTGACCACCACAAAATGAATAATATGGAAAGACTCGTAACATCCGCGCTACCGCACATACAATATAAATTTCCAGCAACCCCAAATGTCTGACATACCTCGATAAGAAACTTCCTCCATGTTGAACTCTCATTTCATGCTCCCTGATATTAATGATGATTATTTACCGGTGGAATGTAAAACAACGATTACACATCCCAATTGAGTAAATAAAGCAAGTGAATGAAGCAATTACCAGAGCTGGCTGTTAATTCCCCCCGTTGTATTTATTTTTCTCTCTCTCTCTCGTGTGGTTTAATTAAGTGACAGATGATGGCTGATTGATACTTTGCAGGTGTTGAATTGGTAATCGAGCAATTACGGTACCCAGTTTAAAAGTGATGATGGCAAGAAGTGAATTGCGCTATGCGGTACCACCGAGTCAGACTTGGCGCACCAGTAGTTACTCCAAAGGCATTCCAGCACGTATACGCAAATGGATATTACCACTTTGTACTTGCCGACTCGTGTTATTCTCATATACCAAAAGCCCGTGGAGATGAACCTGCGAGAGGACTATCAATTGATAGTCCCGGGTATCAACTATTTCCGCTGAATTTCATCTTCCTCTCTCCGTCATTCCACCATCATCATGAGCACGCACTGGAAAAGTCCATTACAGTACGAGTGCGTAAATGGTGTATTTCTATACGATTACGGAAAAATGGTTTTCCGACCTGTGGTATGTTTCTAGCACCAGCCCAAGGCGAGTGATTAAAAGAATATTTTCCCGCGAGTATCCCACAGCGTGCAGAAAATGTCACTTTCCGCACACCCTGTGGAAATCGTGTATTTAATGATTGCGAGGGGTGCGAGCGCATTGAAAATTATTTTCCTACATTCCCCGAATAAAATTTTGAAATCACATTTACTAATTGCTAATTACTGCACCTACAGGAATCGAGTGATGGGTGTGGGTGACGCGGAGGGGGAGGAGGGTGACGAAGGAGTGGAGGGGCAGAAGGGGGAGTGATTAAAAAAAAAAATAGACACAGGGCACGTTATCGGGGATAATGTGTCCGAACTAATTTAGAGGCGTCTACTCCCTGGGACCGGAATAACAGGGGCAAAAGATAAAAATAAAAAGGACAGTCAAAGATATAACCAAGTATGTATCCCTTGTATATATGTATACCTGAAGATGGCATTCTGACGGTCTTATGCGAGAGGCAACTGGAGAGACTCGCTAACGAGGTCCTGCCACGAAAGCCAAAGGACGTATGCGCGCGCGAGGGGGACCCAACGGCCTGTCAATTAAGGACGCATGACTATACTATCCCCCTCACCAACATTTCTACAGCTCCAGCCTCTCCTTCAGCTTCTCTCCGCCTTATCCTCCGCCTCTTCCATTTTTTTTTTATTTTCATTACCCTCTTACTCCCACACTCACACTATAAATCATTTTTAACAACAATTTCCAATATTTTTTTCGTATTATCAATTGCTCGTATTATTCTATTATATATGGGACTGTCATATGAGAAATTATATTAATTATTCCACAGGAATTCCACGGGAATTCTACGGGAATTCCACCGGGGTGAGTCTGTCGTCAAGCCATCGGATGCGAAGTCTTCTAGTTCCGTTAGATCAGCGGGGGGTCTCTGGCCCAGAGGTATCATCGATGGGAGGGTACGAAAAACCTCGGAGGGGCCCTCACACTAGTCCTCAAACACAAGCGAAAAAAGATATATACCCACGTGGCCAACCGAGCGGTTAACACAGAAAAGAAGACGCCGCTGCGATTATCGCACCCCACCAATCTTTTCATTATCATTCCCGACACTCTTACCTTTCTCCGTGCTGAATAACACTGTTTTATTTATTTATGTGTGGTTTTTTGCTTTGTCTCTTTTTTATTTACTCACGACTTTTATGGGCTTCAGCGCTTTGTCTTCATCAGGCTTCACTTTTGGGAAATCAGTTCGCAGGATGTCATTATTGTCAGTTTAAATTTCAAGGGATTTTACCCGCCGATGGAATTCTCTTGGTTCATGTTTTTTTTTCTTTTCTTTCAGAGTTACGAGTGACGACTGGAGAATAAATTAACAATTTCATGGGTAATTCAGAGGAATTTACGTCGATGGAATGATAACAGACCGAAGAGGACTGCTTTTGAGATAAGAATTTTTTTATTGTCAGGTAAATATACTGAGACAACAGAATATTCAGAATTTAATTTCATGGACGGAAATTGATGGGAATATTCGGGTGCATGCACTTTTATTTTTTTTTTCTTTTCTCGTCCACAATTTCATTATCAAATTTGCAGATGAACATTCGATTCTAGATTATCGAAAATGACATTTCCCTGGAAAAAAATAATCAATTGAAAAAGTGAATTATTGGATATTGGTTGAGACGAATAATCTGGCGGGTACAAGGAGTATCCTGCATACAATCAGACTTATTACTCAATATGTAAAAATCTATTGAATTGCGTGTGGTCAATTATATTATGTAAAATAGAACATATTATCCGCACATTGGGCCGTCAGCAGTATCAGCCTCCTCCATCTGTGGCCCATTATTTTTTCACTTTTCTCCCACTTAAAAGACTCCTGTATCCTCACTTTTTAATGATGTATTGTGTTCGCAATGTGTTGAGCTTCTCCTGAATAAAATAACTTTTTATTTCACCTCGATCACCCAATTATATCGCGTTATTATCAATATTTGTCTGTTCCCAGCTGTTCCACAACTGGTCCCATGTCTAGTCCGCTTTTCTTATTCCTTACGATGATGCAGAATTTCTCTCTCAGTTATTTGCACGATTGGCATGATTCCATCGTAGCATTAAACATAAACAATTCGAATGGCATCTCGATATTCCTAATGTCGCCAATGCCATGATTTATTGCGGGTCTGTACAATCCACTTAAAATTCTGCAAATTGAACGATCACTTCCTTGAGATATCCCGCCAAATATGGACGAGACCATATTGTGAAGATCATATTCCCGATTTTCTCCAGTTTCAAGCGCTTACTATATTTCCCGCTCTTTTATTCTAATTCATTGAGAGAAATTTCTCCCACGGAGATAACATTTTCGGTCAGTTTAGCTGCCACATTAATCGGGGATTCCCCTCATGGTTCACATCATGTTTCTTCGAATTAACCATCGCAGTGATTTTGGCGCTTGTAAAAATTAATTATTTTGTACATCACCCCCCGCTAAATAATAATTGATTTTTCAATAACAACTTGGATTCTCGTACTCATGATGAGAATTAAACATCGCGCTCAGGAAAATTCAGGGAAAATCCGGGAAACTTATCGCTCGAATTCCGGACATTTCACCTCTGTCGTATCATATGTACCTGATAATTAACAATCATTAAAATTGCGTCAAACAGATTCGTCGATGAAGAATTCTCGATAAATACCGTATCACTTAGCGGTTGAAAAAAAAAATAAGCGGATTGACGAGAACCAACACCCCCGCACATAAAAAAAATATTGAAAAAAATTTGAATAGCCCTGATAGTCCATATCCGCAGTTGCACACACGTTCCGACGGGCGGAATGAAGTCGGTGCCACAGGGCGGAAATGCTAGAATTTCAAACCGAGCGACAGTGGCGCCGCCATTGAAACATAACAAGTTCAACCCCATGAAAGGGATGCATTGACGAGGGGTTGAAAATGTGTTAAACTTTTATCAGGGATTAATAAAAGTACGAAAACAGGAGACACAATGACACGTGGTGAGGGCTCAACTGTGGCAGAGGTATCAATACTCTTTAGCATAATATTTTATCACGCTCATTGAAATAAAAGGTGAGAGTGAGAATATTGGTGTCGATGAAGGTATATTGGGTGCTGGGTGGATCTTCCATTGGTAGTCCCCAGAAGGGGGATGTAATCGTCAGGGAAAACACGATGGCACATGATGCCAAACACGAAAGACGGCATGAGGAGTTGGCGTTCACCAACTGCTCGAGGGGGTGGGGTGGAAACGGGGGGGTTAACCTATGTGTGTTACCTTGTGTGTGATGCGGTTTATTATTTCATTTCGGTGAAGTTGTCTTATTAGCTGGAGAACCAATGAGAGCCAGGCAAACCCACGACGCCCATTCACCACTCCGGCCAATCCGGTTTCAGTGTTCTGTTAACATGCTACATCGCGTGTCGACGAGCACCTCCTCCCTCGGCTTCAATCCCCACGAACCGTCGCGTGTTTCAATGCCTTTAAAAAATATGTGTGTATGGGTGGATAAAAATTACTTCGAGTCGCTTTTGTTCATCGTGCCTCTTTGGGACATGCTCCATTCCCTCACGCTCACTATTTTTTTTTTATTTCACATTTTTACGTACGTGTGCGCAAATACTTGATTATCG
This sequence comes from Fopius arisanus, assembly GCF_000806365.1. NCBI lineage: Eukaryota > Metazoa > Arthropoda > Insecta > Hymenoptera > Braconidae > Fopius > Fopius arisanus. The sequence goes on from NW_011887753.1 coordinate 918,141, forward strand.
TACGGGTGAAAAAGAATCGTTTTCGCACGGGTGTCCCACCATATTTTGGTGGATGACGTCGCAATGGTGGGAATTACCCGTTTTCGCACGCAACAAGATGGAGGTTTTTTTAACAATTTTTATTTTCTTTAAATACTGGCGATGTCATCGCCATTTTCGGTATTTTTGACGAATTGCCATTGCTCTATATTTATTTAATTATTTAGTAAACGCATTTTTAATAGCTCATGTATGTTTGAATATTTCTTCCCGAGCCCCTGGATTGTTCATCCTGTTTGCTGTGAAAACGTCCGGTAATGCTGATGAACATGTGAAAATGTCTGATTGGACTGAAAGATCCAATTCAGTCAACACGCACATCGCCATGTTGACTGGGAGTTAATTGTTCATTCATTGCTGGCAGTTCCGTCGAACCACGCTTAATGACTCTACAATGAAAAAGACAAGGTTTCACTCCGAAGAAAGCATGGAAAATCCATGAATTATCCACCATCGGTGGTCCAGACGGGGGTCTTCTTCATCGTCTATCCTGAGCACATACTAATCTTCAATCAACCTTTCTTCAGGAATTAAACCATTGTTGTCGGTGATGGCACTGCCTTTCTGAATGTGAAACGGTTAATGATGACAGTTACTCGGATTTTTCTCGTAAAATATAATTCATTGCCTCTCGGGGGAATTATATTGTTTGGAATTCATGGGAGGCTGAATATCGTTATTTACCGCACGCCTCCGAGATTTCAAATCCTCCAGATGGCGGATAGATGTGTTCAACAGAAATAGATGTGTCGAGCGCTAATCTACACACCTGTGAATTCTCCGATTTTAATCTTTTGCACTTAAAATACGCATCGACTTATCGATGATCGAGAGAAAGGAGGACAAGGAATTCTGAAAATGTGTTTAGATCGGTGGAATAATTATTTTTTATTTTCGTTTTCACCGGTTTTTTCTGAATTCTTCATTTTGAGAATTTCAATTCGATTTCAAATTAAATCACTCACGGAATTATGGATTTATCCCAGCGTTTCAACGAAATTTCAATTTCAAATTGAATTTTAGAAGTCATCGGTGAAAAATCGGCAATACATCAAAAGACGTCAATTGATTTTTTAATATAATTACGATATAATTATCAAATATTATAGGATATATTAATAAAAAATTTCCCGCGAGTTTCCAAAACTCTTGAGATTCCCACGAAAAATCTATACCTCAAACTATTTATTCCTGTGGTCCACGGGTGTCGATCGCTCCTCTCACCAAGATCGTCTCCCAGATGAACAGATTAGTTATAGCACAGAGTGGAAGCACTTGTTTCAGAGAACCCAGTAATTAGCATAATTCCACGGAAATCGTCTATCTGAGAGGAGAGAAACGGAGAAAAAAAAAGGCACAGAAAAAAAGAATTATCACGGGAGTAACCAGTACTACATGTATCTTTTTAGAAACCCGAAGAGTGAAGGCGATTTACCTGAAAAGTCAAGTATTCGTTTCAAGGGGAGATGGTTAACGTGTTTGACAATCAGAAATTCAAACACAAATCACTCACAATGATGGACGTTCATGTATAAACATTTCACGGTGATACCGAGTATTCCCGGTGTTACATTGAACTGATCAATAATAAAGTTGTTTCAGCAGTTTTTATTTTGATATAATAAAGCCAGCAGGACAGATTTCTCGATAAATCAGGAGTCGTGAGAAAAAATATCTCTCGCACGACGAATTCACTGCGAGGACACGCTGAGGTAATAAATTTGCATAAAAATTTGTTATGACCAATTTCTGGCTCTTATATAAAATGTAATTGGGGGGAGGGAGAGGAGCAAATGATATCTCGTGGGAAACTTCGGGTCAGGATTTTTCGGAGTTCATTCTTCGGTTTTAATTCGGGAAATTATTGATGGGTTTTTTTTTGTCCCTTCTGATGGAAGAAAATTATTATGTCTGCATTGTTTATGACCATTTTTTTTTTAGTTATTCCGACGTTTTTAATAACGCACGCGAATACATTTTATGGAGAATTGATTGCATTACTTCCGTGCATTTCCGCCATCTTTAAGTATAATTCTGGGACAGAAAGATTATCTAATTGGTATTTATACTGGTGCATGTGGGGAATAGTGATATAAATAGTGGGCCCTCATTGTTTTTAATTGCAATAATTATCCATTGAATTTTAATAATTTTGTTTAAAGTTCAAAATGGAGTACCTCGGGATTTAAAAAATATAAAAATTCGAATCCGCGGTTTTCGGATCAACTGATAATAAACAAAATTCTGAATTAAAAAAATTTAATTCCATTTGAATTAACAATTATACCGTAGACTGTCGCGATTAATTTTTTTTAACGGAGAATTTTATTTCCAACACAATTGAAATATTTTTATCAGCGAAATACGTTCGAGCACGATATCACGTGATAGAGTCATTGATCAAAATGACTGAACCGAAAAAACCCTGAGAATTTGACATTTTCTATTTTGTCACGCGTAAAATAACTGAACACAGAACAATGGAGCCTGAAATTGCCGTCTTTGGTAATATTAGATGCGTTGGTCACGAATGTGTCTCCAGTATTTCCCCTCCATCTAGTGAAATTTATACATCATACGTTCGCTTTTTGTTATCGATTGAAACGTGTGCCTCACGCGAACAACCAGCTGCCCGCACGATACGAACTGTCACATATATTTTGATTTAAAAGCCATCATAATGTCCGAGTTACACCTCAGACTCTAATATAAGTCCCGGGAAATTTGTCGACTTCTTCATTTGAGTTCCGCAGTTGAACATCAATTTAATACAATTTAAAACAATTTAATACCAAAAATTGAGATCCCATTTCAATAAATTTCCTGTTTTTTATCCTCATAATTTTTTGTGATCTTCAAATTAAATTCCAGAATTCAAAACAATTCCTACAAAATTCGATGAATATTCCTGGGAATATTTATAAAAATGTATTATTTCTTGGAGAATTCGTACGAGAGATCATGTACCCGAACCGATTCCCTGAATTCGATAAATTAAAATAGAAGATATAAAGGGTCCAGTAGTAAGAGGTGTGATGAGAACGATAAGAACGAGAATAATATATAAATCCATTATTCAGTCAGATACCAACGAATAATCCAGCGTATTTTGTGATTCGGTTAATTAATTAATTAATTGCCCGATGGTCTTATCGACTGATTCCCTCGCACGACTCGGCCAAATGCCGCCATCTCATGTGGACAATTTCCTTTTACTTATTTCTCCTCTCAATTACCCTTTACATCCTCCTTGTCCTCCATGACCTGCAATAAAATATTATGCAAGCTGTGATCCTGGAAAATTGACGCCCTCGTAAAATTCCGCGGTTCCCGACTCAATCTCCCATCCACTCCCCCTCATCATTATTTTTGTTAATCATAAATATGGATGAATGAGAAATGGAATGGCAGAATCTCTGATGATAATTGCATGATTACCTACAGCTAATTAACTTTACATTGACGAATCCTCGTGGGCATGAAAATTATTCCAATCAACAGCTCATTAAAACGAAATAACTTCACATAATTCAGGACAGACGTGCGAAAATAAAATATTTCCATGCGTCAGGAAATAAACAGGAAGTGAATTAAAGAAATCGAGATCTTATTCAATAATAATATTACTCCTTGAGATATTCCAAAAAATATTATGAGTCAAATTATTATAAAGTGAAATAATTTTTTTGTAATAAATTGTGTATTACCTCAGGATTGGAATTGTCACAGTTTTTTTTTTTATCATTCCCTGGTTACGCCTCGGTTTATTAAGCGCGGAAAAAATCAGGAGTGAGCATAATTACCACGCGGTAGTCATTGAAATGTAAGTGAAAGACTCTTGGATGACACTCTCCCAAGACTTGGCTTGCATTATTTCACAGCGGGCGTAATATTATTCTGGTCACACACCGAGAGTAGAAAAGATTTTTATCGAAACTTCTCATGGTGTCTCAGAGACGCCTCACTCTCCCAATTCACTCGGGTATTTTCACGGGTTTTCTTTTCGGATAAATTTTTCGAAGCAACGTCGAAATATTGTGACGGTGAAATTTTTCGGTCATTGCATATTTTGAGAGGGAGATCATTTTCTTTGGAATTTTTCGCTTCAAGGGAATTGGATAATTGATAATTATTATGCAAGATAATTATTGAGTAATATCATAAAATATCTGGAGTTATCTTCATCCATTTATTAATTTTTCTGGAAAATCCTGAAAAATTCTGAAAAATTTTGAAAAATTCATAAAAATTCATAAAAATTCTCAAAAATTCTCAAAAATTCTCAAAAATCCTAAAAAATTCGAAAAATCGTGAAAAATGGTAATAACCAGTGCGACTTTATATTTTAATTACCCAGCGAAAAATATGTACATGAAATTCAAGGAATGCACGGGCCCGAATATATCAATAACACGATAAACTCCACGAATGCATGAATTTCCCCAAAAAACATCACGTCTCCTCCTCGAGAATAGAATAACAATGTCCTCGGCATTTTCAACGTGCCATCACGTAGTTCCGACAAAAGTTGCGCATGAGGTTTAGTTATTTCGTGGAGAGACCCGGATTTCTTTCCACCACACTCTCGACATCCCTTTAGAAGCCCTTCCTGCTTCCCATACTTGTAAATGCCAAAAGGATACTTCATTCGACCTCAAGTAGTGAAACCCCCGACCTCGTCCGACACCGAGGTGCATCGCAATGAGCTAGTCATGGTCATCACCTCAAAATCAGGGTATGAATAAATGATTCAACCCGATTCAAAACGATTCACGAAAATTATTTAAACTAATCATCATTTTTATAGAATATGTCATGATCGGTTGCTGATTTTATTTACTCTGACATGTGGACTCAAACGTCATAGACTGCGTGGAGGCACAACATGACGTGCAGGTCAGTAACTCAGATATTATCAGGACACAACGATAAATCCTCAGTATTCGAATCATCACGAAATTTTTCTTAAGATAACGTCATTGAAGATAGATACAATTTCTGGTAAATAAAAAAACTGGTAAATCAGAAAATGAAAAGAAGAAACACTCATTCCCATTTATTTTTATTCCCTCTTTCACAGTGAACGTCGTGTGTGCTCGTGCGCCCAGTGTTTATTCTCCCTCTTTCCCCCAATTCGCGGGATAAATTTGAATACGATGCAGAACCCAAGAAAGCGAAATGGAAGCTCGCCCGTGTGACCAAAAACAATGGGACATCGATGGACCACACGGGATGCGAGCAAATGGTCGAACAACCGAAGGACATGCGTTCCGGCAAGGGCCCTCCCTAGCCTGGGAGATCTCATTCATTTTTTTTTTCTCCAGACTCCATCTCTTATTTATTTTTCCCAGTCACTCCTTTACGCGCCCCATTCCCTCACCCCCTGCATCCACTACACTCACCATTTTTTTCGTTCCACCATAAGTTCATGGGATTCGACAGATCAAATCTCTTGGCAAGTGCTAAACTATCCAATGAGACCACTCATCCACCGTTTATCCAGTTTTCTGCGAATATCTTGAAAATGAAGAAGAATTAAAATTTTTTCACGAATACCTTTTTTGTTCCTCTAATCTTTTTCTTCAAAAAATTCATTAACGAAAATATCGCTATCTCCCTTCAATTTTGAGTTAACAGAAATTTTAAAAAATGAGAAGCTGAAGATCTTGCTGGTGAACGCCATCCCCAGTAGCTGGTGACCAAGAAAATCGGCGTCCTCACCCTGCAATTTGGTGACTATCAATGTCGAACCTGGTGAACATTACCTCTCAGCGACGAATTTCAAACCACAGGGTAAAATAAAATATTCAACGAACCGCAGTCCAAGCCGGTGCCTTAATTGCGATCAGACGCGATCTCGAATTCCAACGGCTGGTGGGCCGGTGGCCCAGTGGGCCATACTGTGGCCACGTATTCAAAAATCCTCTCACTATTCTCAATGCGAAGATAAAAATAAATAAAATAGACTAGAAAGTGTCCTTCGATATTCCAGCATTCTCTTTTTATTCCCCTATCATCTTTCTTATTCCCATAACAACAAGCAAGACTCCAGTATTCTCCAGTATTTTCTTCTTCTCTTTCCGGGCGATTTCTACCCTCTACATGTCCACCGACACACGCAAAATCTCCTTTAATTCCATGAGCTGGCACAACTTCTGTTTATCCTGTTAGTACGAGATGTATCAGCCTGTTCCCGTCTGCATCCCAAATATGTCGGCCATGGGATTGTTTAATTAGTTATTCGACGACCATGTCCCTCTATCCCAATTCCTCCATCTCTAACTTCCAACTCTTGTTTATCCATTTTCACTGGCTCTCTTTGGATTATTTTCATCGGCTCCTTCTTCATCCTAACATAGGAGGTAAATTATCCCTTCCCGTTTCTTCCCGTTCATTCCCCTCTTTCCTTCTACCCCTCTTCCCTTCTTCCCTTCTTTCCTTCTTCCCCTCTTCCCCTTTTCCCCTCGTTCTGGACAATCACCAATCTCTCGCAGCTTTACCTATTTTTATCCTCTCCTCAGCATCCAGCTTTCACCTACGCGCAGCCAATGTCTCATCATGGATGTCGACTTGGTGATAAGACAACCCCTGCGTATGTTGTCATACTCATTACACGAGGAGGTAAAGCCATGTGCATGTACGGAGAGAAATTCCTGTAAAAAATTCTGGTACAGTGATGAGAAAAGGGGACACAATGTGAGAGGCAGATTCAAACGAAATGTTTACGGAAGAGGTTTGTCATTTTTAATGATTATTTATGTGGAATTTAATTGTTTTGTCTTGATTGGTTACGTGGAGTCTAGTTCTTGAACTTTGGGACACTAGTATGTTGCAGCCGCATTCCTGAACCTTCTGTCTCACGATCAACTATTTTCTACGACGTAGAATATCACCCTGGGCTCAGATAAATTCCCCGAGCCCCATGTCCCAGTCAGTTGAAGACTAAAAAATATACATCAGGCTGTCCAATAAAATAACAACGGATCTGTTGGTTTTTCGTGGTAGAGGGTAATTGAAAAATATATGATAAAAAGATAAAAAAAAATGTTAACAATTCAGAAAAATCGGTTATAACAATATACACCATCGAACTCTTAATTTAAAATTCACATCGATCGTAATTAAACGATTTTAGTGAGATCGATTCTGTCAGTCGAGAGAGATTACTCAGTACACGTTCGAGACAGGTAATTGTTATTACAGAAATTATAAATAAAAACATGTGGATGGAACCGTGCGGTGTCCTGAATTGGATGAAAAATCGGGGATTAGTTGCTGTTAAAAGTTAAACAATACTTCAATATTGCGGTGGAGGGTAGCTTGTAGTCTCGTTCGAGTTGTTCTATACGGTGTAAGAAGGAATCTCGAGAGAATCGCTTTTGTGAAATCGATACCAGTGAGATTGTATCAGTGAGGATCCAAACACGTGTAACGTACTACTGCGCTCCACGCGCGAACCGGTGACTGAATCGAATTTATATCATTGTTTATCAACACCGATATTGGGTGGAAATAGGGACTGAGTTATTATTCGAGGGTGCATTCATTCTAGATGAATTAAATCGGGAGATTAAAGTTTTCGAGGGAGAACAGCTTCCAGATCCATCTCCAGGTTTTATTATCCCCTTGTTTAATAATTATTGAATGACAAATTGAAAAACTATTGGAACGACAATTTATCTTGGTTCCCACAATTTTATTTGTTAATAAAAAAAATGTAAAATGGTTAAACAATCATTTCGGAATTCCAACAAATTCAGGGATGAATTAAATTTTCAAAGAGAAATTTTCAAAATTTTCAAATTTTAAATGAATGAAGGAAAATATTACCGATCACAGCATGAACTGGAAAAATTCGAGTAATTTTTCTTTTTCTTCCTGAAAAATGAAAAAGAGAGGTAATTTTTATTGAATATTTCTCAGCGTGTACAAGATATTGTGAAGGATGTACCGAGGGACAACAAATCACCAATTAAGGACCATAAACCGCGGTCATGACTGCAATGGGATAAAATGCGAGTCAGGGACTGTCCCCAAGGATGGAAGGAAAAGAAATGTTTTAGGAATGGTTGGGAGTAACGTGGCAGGTCGAGTGATGGACGTGGATACCTGTTGGGTTCACGGGGTGGTCCTCGTGTCGACAGGAAATCCCTCCTCGCTCTCTCATCTCCTCAAACTGCGTGAACCAAAGAGAGACAGCTGAGAGAAGACAGTTCGTTCCTCAACTACTAAAGACTGATATCCCCGGTATAGAGATAACTCATGCAGAATCGTTAACGAGCCAGCCAGACACCTAAACGATGAATGATATCCTCTGCAGCGTCTGGTGACGATCAATAAATGGAATATAAGAAACTCAGTTAGTCTGATCGCCAATGGTACCACCAGATTGCTATTTCACTCGATCACGTGCAGTTGGTGGATTGCTAATTGATAATCAATTAAACTCGTCAATATTTTTTAATCTCAGCCACCAATAATTAGGAGCTGGTAATAAAATAAAGTCTCAACGGTAGCTCAATCCTCTCTCCATGTCTTGAATACGACTCGATATGTACCTCGTGTGCTTATCCAGGAGTTGTTTCTGCCACCACATTCCTTGATGGATCGTCTCCTGGAATAACAAACTGCCCCGTGTCCCTTATCTCTGGGTACCCACCGGTGAATCAATGTCCCCTGGATATTTGGCGTTCTAGCTGCACCACAAAATTCCAGTAATAAACTCATTAATAAGGGCAAGAAATTGAGATTTCAAGGTATCAATCAGAGTCACATTTGACCAAGTGATATGATAAAAGTCGATGTGGGAAGAATATACGATTGGGCGACGGTGGGTCTGTCTCGACCCTCTTTGAGTGATGGATCGTCCGGGCAAGTTGTACCTATCCGTGCAACTCCTCGGCTTTTATTTTTCACTGGTCGATTGTTTTTCCTTTTTCGAAATAGAGAGACACGAGTTGCTGAGGACAGTCAATTATTCCACTACAAATACACCTGGATTATTAATTTATCGATTGATAATTAAAAATTGCTTAATCATCGTCATTTTTTTATTTAACCTAATTATTTCAGTTTTATTTTGTAGAGTGCGTTGATGGAAGAGAGAGTAGACTAGAAGACTAGAAGACTAGAAGACTAGAAGTTGGACTAGGTGCAGGTCCGCATTAACAATGCAATTGCGATGGGATGCATAATGCATAATGCACATGTCCTCTGTTTTCTCTCACCGCAAATGGGAGTGTCGTCGGATCAACGCCCCATTCTGGCACCTCGAATGGTTACACTTTTATCATCCGTCATGATTTATTTCGATTTAATTAAAATGAGGGAAATTTCAATAATTTTTCATTTTATTGAGTGCAATCGTTCAGATTTGTCTGGCGAATGTGGAACCGTGGGAGAGGAACACCGGGGTCGATACACTCACCGAGTTTTTTTTTTCTTTTTTCTTTTCCTTTTTTTTTTCTTTTTTTATTGCGTAACCAAATGCCATTAGGCGGCTGTTTATCCGAGTTATTACAAGAGTGACTTTGGAATACGTCGAATCACAATCGTGGCACGACGGGAGATTGCGTCGTGAAAGACAGCAACCGGTGAGCAACGGAGCTTGTTCCCTCGATACGTACGTGTTTCAATATTTTTTTTGTAATAATTCAAATCTCACTTTTAACGAGATACCGTATTTCCGTGTCTATTGGATATTTATCAGGAAATGGTTCAATTCCCTCGGTTTTAAAGACTACTAAGTCATTTCCATCTTGTCGCTATTTTTCTGGTCGATAAAAATTCCAGTGCAACACGAGAATTTTCTGGGCTTCAATAAAAAATACATCATGTAATACAAATGTTTTTCATCAATCACCAATTAATTCGGACTCGTCAATTTTTTTTTCTGATAATATATTCCACCCGTCATACCGCGCAATCCGTACGCTAAAAAATTCAAAAAAAAAAAATTCATTAAAAAATCAGAGGAAATAAATGAAGAATAAATGGAGAATAAATCGGCCACCGTACGCCATAATTGATGGTTCAACCGAGTGTTCCTGGTGATTACCACCTGATGAAGGGATTTCCCGGTGTTTAGCGTGAATAGACACGACAATAGTTTTCACCGGAGGATCTGGAGTCGGTGCTGGACCAATGAGATGTAAAACTCAAGAAGACGAGAAGAGGAATCAAGAATCACGCCGATGAAGAAGGTGGATATAGGTTGGGCGCCCCCCAATAACGAGGCACCCCCCGTGGTCGAACTAATTCCCCCGGATGACTCGCGAGCCAGGGCCCCGCAGGGGTCTGAAACAATGCGCGCGAGAAACGGCCAAACGTACACTAGACGACCAACGAACCGCCGTCGGTCGACGTTCCTTCTACTCCACTGGACCATCACATACATTTTTTTACTGCTGATTCATCCACGCGAGGTTCCACGTCTCACTGGATCATCCTCACATGCCAACTTGTTCAATCTTCGATCCATCCTCTATATAAATTTGCACTGTACAATATTTCAACGATAAAGCAAAGCCCACAAGAACCCAAGAGAATGCCCAGAACAAAAAAAAAAACACAAACCCTTTGATAATGAAATTTTTGACGCCTCGAATGATCTGCGTCCAAGAGCCCTCGGCTCCTCGCAATGACTCCTCACCTCCTCACCTTCATTTTGTTATTACACATGAACGCGTCATGAACATCGATTTTTTTTGTCTCGGGACACATATCGGGGTGAGTTATAAAATTTATGGAAAAAAAATCATGACTGATGGAGAAATATTTCACAGGAAAAACTCGTGAAAATTCTGAAAGGATCTCTATTCATTTATTTATAGTATTTATTACTTATTTAATTGATATTAATTACATGGTATCAGGTGCAGATACCAGACAACGGATTTAATGACTACGGAATTTCCCAAAAAGGCATCATCAGGTTCCCACGCATGATCAGTCTCCTTTCCTGTCACTCCCAACTCAATATTTCAGAAAGCCTGTTAACCCTTCACTGTTAACAGAGACACCGCATCTGATAAAATCCGAATATTACGCAGAACTACTGCATCTCCACCTACGAAATTAATCGTAGATTCGTCTCACGTTCGCATGCAACAAAATCGCCTTATTCATGTTCACCTTACCGTTATGAGCTTCTTCATGTCATTCCTCCGTCTGTTAGCAAGGTAACAAGATAACTTGGGATGCTGTTATATACTGATGTTACATACTGTATCATCCAGTGAAATCTAAGAAGTACGCAAGAGCTATTGGTCCTGGATTTTGGTGCTGACGACCGCACGTTACTTGTTCATTCTTTATTCTCCTGTGAACATCAGAGGAGTTGTCACTGATGTTTGAAGGGTGTCACAAAAATTTCGAGCCAGACCTAGACCAGAAGACCTCGATGTATCGAGAAATAATCGTCTTCTGGATTTTTTGGGAAGTTGAAGTCATGAGCAGTCGAAGTGTTACACCTTCACAGCTGCTTTTTACTTCAATGGAGATTTCGATGAGCCTCTTCTTCTTCTTCTTGGAGATGCTGCTAACGTCAGGAATGTGGAAAACTTAGAAGCGAACGTGTCTCTTCTTCGGCTACCCCGCGGCGCCCATGAGTCTTCTCCACGAAGAACCCCCGAAACGAGAAAAACAACAGATGATGAATAAGAAGACTCGGGTGAACCTGGAGAAAGGCCGAAATAAAAGGGATGAAAATAAAAATGCGGAGCAAAAGGAGGAAAAAGGAATAATGCACGGGATTATTCGACAGGAGGCAACAGCGAAAGGGACTGACGTTTTATGTGCGTATTCTCGGTGTTGGTTCTCTCTGGTACCTCATCCTGTTTTTCTTGTTTCAGTAAGCTCTCATTCTTGTTCCTGCTCTCGTTCTCTCATTCCATCTCTCAATAGTTACATAGATTTCGAGCGATAAGAATGAATTCGGAGGTGCTTGCCAAACACATCCATAAATTTGACAATTTGTCGAGAATACATCCACCCGCGATGATCATCAATTGTCTATTTCCATCCATGAAGTAATTTAAGTGAACGCGATCTAATTCATATCCAATTGATTCGGTTTGCCTTTGCTGATCTCGTATGCCCGACGGGCCACGACAAAAAGCCTCTGGATGATAATTACTAATTATCGAGCAACACTTCGGCCATTTTTTGTCGTTCACCAAAAACTTGTCGTGGAATGGGATAAAGGGGTTTATTTTTCGGGGAGGATGTCGGGCGGTTTATCTCTCTCTTTCTTGGGAGACGGAGGAGAAAAATGGCGTCATTGAATGAAGGCGGTGTGCTTTGTTCATGGCTATAAAGAATTCCGGCCATCGAAGAGTCCTCCACCAGTATATCCGATTATCTCTGTAGTTCTGACACCCCTGGATTCGAATTTGCGTACACTCCTGCACCACACAGAAACTAAATTCCAAGTATTTATTACGGTTCTTAATTATTCCAGAGAGAGAGAGATCACCATCGCTCTACTGCCATCTCAATTTTTCATCATCATTTTTCATGAACTTCTCATTAAAACTCGGATTTTATTGTTAAATTATTATTAATTCATCAATGAAGGCGGGAACTTTTGGATTCATGAAAATTCTACGATAAATATAATTGGATTTTTAATGGATTGAAAATTCGGGGAAGGTATTCCATCAATTCCAAATTTTCACGAGTTTACATGAATTTTTTGAGTTATTAGAATTTTTCGGAAATTTTTGGGGAATCGGGAAAATGATTTGGGATTTTTGGGAATGATTGAGGAACATTGTAGGAACGTGGGATTTAGGAATGGCGGAATCGCAGACAACCCCTCGAATTTGAATCCCTTGGGAGGACTTTGGGACACTTGAGGCATAAATATGTAAATAATGCACGATCGGTGATATTTTTCATCCCATCCGCGGCTTGTACAGCCCCACTAAACTTATGGTCTTGGCTTTTGGCAGAACCGGCTTCATACCAGTGTACGATATCCGACCTTTCCGCCTGTTCCAGTACTATTCTCTTTTTACTTTTTCTCTCTCAAAAATAAACCACGCGCGTCTATTTTATCGACTGAAACTGTCCCCAGGAATTTTCATTATTCAACAACCGATTTAATCGCTCCCCTATTCAATTTAATTACTACTTTACACTAAAACGTCTCATTATCCCGATGAAGGAATTAACAGCCCGAGGATAATGTGGATAATTAATCATTGCTCATTGCAGAAAAAAATTTCATTCCGTCATTCCTCGATAAAAATTTTTTTGCGAACCGCAATTTTATCCTAAATATCACAATTTTCCCCAGAACCAGAAATTCTTTTATTTCTCTTCCATTCGCATTCGGCGAGACTATAAAATTTATTTTCCACTCTACAGTAAATACAATTAATTACCAAATGACAAAAAAAAGAGTCGGAAATTCCGACTCGAAATAAAAATGGCGAAGTCGAATAAAAATCGGAATAAAAAATGAAAAAATCGAATTTATTATCCCGAAAAAAGAGTTTTAGTATCATTTTTGCATTATATTTTGTGAGAGGCCCGCGGAATAGGCGTCCCTATTTAGGAAGGTAGTCCTGAAGACTACCCGTATCCACCCTCCCAGGATGGGTTTTCGGGTGTCTCATTCGTCTCGCCTCGTTTCCTTTTGGTCCAGCACCGAGAGAGCCGAGGCAGACCGCCGTCGAATTATATGTATCTCCTCCTTCCCATTCCACCCTTTTTTTCCCCTCCGTGTGACTCTCCTTAGCGGCACGAAGCACGTGTTTTGCCAGTTCCTATTGTTTCCTGTATGATAAATGGGCGCGGCATCTTTCGCGCGTTTCGCGACTGGCCCCAGCGCACAATCCAACCGAAAAAAATTATATAAAAAAAGACAAAAAAAAAAAAAACAAAAAATGAATAAAAATGCGCATTTGCTCATCGATATCCACAAAAGGGCCTTAAATCTCCGTGGAATTGATTATTTTCATCGGCTCCACATTTTTCATTACCTTTCATCAGTTTGATTTTCTTCTCCAAGTGCAGGCCCATTCGAATCATCTCTGATTGTGAGATTTTTTTTTTTTTTCAAAGGAAAAAAGTTCAGTTGGCAAAAGGGCATGTGGCATATACAAGCGCGCGCGATAGCCCAACAGGGGGTCCGTAAAGACTGCCAAGCACACATAAGCATAAACATATAAACACTTGGATATAAGTTGGTAGCTTCTGAAATCCGTGGCTGATCCAGAGGCGATAGTGTTGGGATGCCCAGCGGGCAGTCTTGGCTACCACGCCGGTTGGCACCCATATAAACCAATCCTATCCGAGTCCTCGTGACGAGAGAAATCTCAGTTTCCTACCATTCCCGTGATTCCAGTGATTCCAGTGATTCCAGTAATGTCAATGGGCCAGGACAATTAGCATAATTGCAGTACAGAGGATCACCAGGACCGGCCATTGTCCTCCATCGGATACATCCTGCTGGTCCAACGAATTTAGATCTAATATCCGACGTAAAAGAGATGTGAATCCAAATTATCTCTCACACATCAAACACTTATCATTATTTTTTTATTTGATTGACAGATTTAATTGAGAGATATTATTTGTCTTATCAATGAGCTAATGGTGTGTTCCTCAATTTTTACTGAGTAAGTCCCATTTAAATGTGAAATTTAATGTGAAATGTGCTGTGCCTCTTCTCGAATGTTAGCAGCCACCTGGATAAAATTAAAAAAAAATCCCTGAAATGAGGGGGTGACAGGGGGGTGGTACAGCAATGACCCGATAATATTCTGCTTTATGGTCCATGCCCACTTGGTGTACGTGGGCTGAATTTACCGACTCCCGACGCAGACGACGTGAATATACGAACCCCTCGGTGGTAAAACCAAAGATCTCATACCCGCAATTTGAAAAATTGAAGAAAAAAAAATGGAAAAATGAGGAAGACGGAAGCGGCAGATTGATTGGCAAGTTAGATCATTGAAAAATCATGGCAGTGCTCTCGGTAATAAGATCCAAGTGGTGTAGAGAAGTTGACGGTGAGTTTTAGACACGATAAATCTAGATGTGAATTAATTGCCATTGGTGTGCCTGTCCCATCTGCAGTTGTGCGCTTCCTCGTGATTCTCCCAGTGTATTCTCTCCACCCTCTGGTTTTCCATCGACACAACAGTGTTGGTTTTCATTGGCATCCTCCTCTGGTTGTCTTATCCTCCTTGTTCCTCTTGCCACAGCGAATTCCCTCCTGTTTGGCGAGTGAAGCAATAGCCTCTCGTATTCTGTTGCCTGGTTATCCTCCACCTCTCTCGAGTCCTCGCCCCAACCCGTGGTACCCGTGTCCCCGTGTCCCCGTGTCCCCGTGTCCCCGTGTCCCCGTGTCCCCGTGTTTCTCTCCCTCCACGTCCTACCTCCTGCAGCCACTGCTCGAACTGGTTGACATCCTACAAATAAAATCAGCTCCAGGAATGCCAGCGACGACACGAGGGCCTGTGGGATCTTTAGAGGTGCTCCCCTCACTTCGTGCGACTCGCCACATGAAAGAGGACAAGGGTAAACACCACAGCCACCAGTTGAACGAGGATGAAAAATTCTTTGGCATCGAACTTGGGTACCAGAGATGTAATATATGGTAGCCTTAAGACAACGGTTAGGTACCTGGACCAGTGGGTAACTTCGTGTATACCTTCACCTTAGTAGTCACCAATACTTGGACATTTATTTGAGGATACGGTTGAACACTTGTGCCTCGATACGACTATCCTCCCAGATGCCTAAATGCTAGCCTTTTCGAGTCACCCCTTGCCACACCTGGTTACTACCTGGATCTCTCCTTTGAATTACATTAGTCCCTCTTCTATATCGTTCTCTTTCTCTCCTCGCTAACTAAAAGCTCAATTAATTTAGCCAGAGTCACGATAACTGTGAGGACTTGGGTGCTACCTACGAGGAGTTCGGGGTTCTGGGTATTGGTTATGGACAGTCGTTGGGGGTATCCTGGTAAATCAGGGAACACTCGGGGATTCCAGGGGGAATGCTTGTGATGTGGGTGGGAGGATGTCAACACGGATTTTTTGGGGGACCCCAACATCTTCGGGGATAATGGCGAAATATTTTGCGTGAATTCTCGCACTTTTTCCGCACCGATCGCCAGCACTTCTTTCTCGTGGGAAACACAATCTCCGGGGAGGGCTTTATACCCCGGAATTAATTGGTTAAGGAATTGTTAAAAATTACTGATCGACGGAAAAGGCAATAGTTCAATTAGTTCAATCAGTTCATTAGTTTAGATTTTTTTTATTCGGAGAAAGTCACTCGTGGTATCTAAAACAATTAATTGAATTTAATTAGAACGAAAATTGTTTTCAGGAAATATATTCCACTGTTTTTTCAACACCAATTTTTTTTCTCAGTGAAATCCCATGCCAGTATCATGAATCATGCGTGCTGCATTCTCGCTGAAATTTTAATGCAGATATAGTCTCAAAAGGAATTGAGTCGCACGGAAAATAGAAAAATCTCGGTACAGAACGAGATTTATAGCTGTTACTGCAGAATATTTAATGCCCGTGGAAGTACACGCATGCAAGACGTCTAAGTGAGGATTACGTGAGATAACACTGAGAGAGTCTCCGACATTAGTTATAATACTCCTGAATCAATTACAATTCTTATCGTATTCTTATTTCCAACCCCCAGAAGTTGATGCATCATAACACGTATTAAGAAAATTAATAGAGAACTCGGCGCAATCTCAAAAATTTTTTATTTCATTTACAAACTCCATCGGAATTCAAACTTCCATTAAAATTCACCCAACCGATTCTACTTGTTTTACACATCACTTTCTTCCTCTCAAATAATTTGATTATTCATAATTTACTTTAGAAATTGCCAAGAAAAAAAAAATAAATAACTAGTTATGTTTAATATTATTTTACTCGAGAATGATTTTCACTATAAATTTTGTGGTCGCATTTATCGGCATATGGAGGATGCGAAATCAGAATATTTAGGGTGATGGAGAATTCCCTCCCACAAATCTCGCAAACTGTTCCAAGAACTCCACAAAACTTAAATCACTCCGATCACGCAGTCTTACCCCAGATTGATGTAAACCCGATGTTTTACATTCAATTCAATTGAGTAAAAAAAACTGCTGTTTGGCCATGAGAGGAGACAAGAGTAGATTCAGCTCCAAAAATCCAGTGCCATTGTGCTCCAATGGATGGACGTCCACTCGGCTGACTTCAATGTCACTTGTATCCTTTTTTTACTTGCACTTTTATACCTCCAACGTTCTGTCTTGGTAATGGCAAAGCAATTTTTCATTTTTTCCACTAAAAATATTCAAATGCTACCTCTAAACATTCGAAACAAAATTTCCCCTTCGTACCTGTAATTATTTATAATTATTCTCTCTATTACGAAGTGGTAAACTGAAATGAAATCAGTTTTTAATCGATATCTCGGGATTGAAGGGAGATAACGATATTTTCATGAATATCTTTTTTGTAGCTCTCGTTTTTTTCGATAAAAAATATTCACACGAAAAATTCGCTATGTTCCTTCAATCCCGAGATATTTTTCAATTTCTAATTTGTCTTATTCATAAGAAATTCACGCAGGACAAATTTAAAATCAAAATTAAATAAATTAAATAATTTCCTCCATAACAATTAATCATTATAACAAATGTAATTCAATTACCGGACTCCGAGACAACATGAAGAAAATAAATTCTCACAATTCACGAATCGTCAATCAACAGGTGAAAAAAAATCACGAAAAATCAATCACAGCGATTTAAAAAAAATCATTGGAATGGTAATAATTCCCCAGGAGTCAGATGGCCGAGTGATAGGGTGGTATCACGCCAAGTCATCTTAAGAATAATGAACCAGAATCGAAATACTCAAGATCAAACACCGAGTAAAATTGATATGAACTGCTTGTGCATCATTTTTCCAATGAGTGAATAAAAATTGCCAGTTATCCACTTGGAGCACGAGCATTCACATAGCTAATAGTCGAAGGCTCGAGGTTGAATGCCACTTGACGCAAATTGCAAGAAGCCGCTATCGGCCCAGTAGTCACGTGTCCGCTTTATTCAGCCATCGGCGCATGCTATAACACCCAGTGCGCATCGCGGGAATTTCAAACTAACTGGTGACATTCCACTCCCTGTCACTCCACTCCATTCCCATTTCCCGCTGGTAGACATTGTCCGATGGTTGTTACCTTCTTTACTCCACCCCCTACTTCAATTCCACCTTTAATTTTATTTTTATTCTCTCATTTATCCCCTTCATTCCCGTTTTATTCTATTTTTCACATTTTTCTGTCACCGCGTTATGTTTCGCGAATTCGGAAAATATGTAAATAATTCAGTTCATCACGTTTTGTTCATGCAATATTGATTGGAAATAATAATTAATCCTCTCATAAATCCTCCTCATGTCTCTAGGAATCACGTGAAAGTCCCAGCAAAAAACAAGTGCAAAAATGACGCAAGCATACTAATTTCCCGACGATATATCAATCATCAAAAACCGATAAAAATCAATCCCGGAAACAATCTATCATTACCAAGAAGCGTGAAGTGCCAGAGCCCTTTATTTCTCATTTTCATCGGAGTTGTACCGCCCGATAAACAGAGAACAAAAACACCCAGAGATGCATAATCAAAAGAGAGAGAGAAAAAAAAAGCAAATTGAATACGAAGAATCGCGTGGACGGGAGTGGCAGGGGCTTCATGTCCCAGAATGAACGGGCTGAATAAAAAATAAGAGATGAAAAAGTAAAAATGAAAAAAAAAAAAAAAACGGAGAATTGTCATCCTAAAGGCGTCGATCTGTCTCCCGTGCCGTGTGGAAGAAACGAAGAGATAAAATTAAAACAAAGAGGAGAAGGTAAAAAAAAAAAGTAAGAAGAAGGATAACAAGACATTGGGGGATTCGGGATGTATGCAGAGAGAGAAGAGAGAGAAGTGACTCCACGAAGTGGATTCTATAATCCTCTCCCCGAGGCTCGTCCTCTGCCACACGATTTTTAAACTGGACCAGCAGGGAATAAAACAGGAAAGACACTAATTAGTGATTCCAGGAACTGAGAACACGGGCATACCGTGCGGTCGTCTTGTTCGTGAATGTATATGTATAGAAACTATATAAGTTGGGGCTGAGGTTCGAGACCCGTGGCCGAATCACGTCCCCTGGATAAGGATGCCTGGGAAATAAAAAAAAATGAAGAAGAATTAAGAAATCAGGGGAATTTTCAAGATATACTGAAAAGTCGTAAGCAGAACACAAACGCAGACCAATGCGAGGGGTAATAGTGG
This sequence comes from Fopius arisanus, assembly GCF_000806365.1. NCBI lineage: Eukaryota > Metazoa > Arthropoda > Insecta > Hymenoptera > Braconidae > Fopius > Fopius arisanus. The sequence continues at coordinate 937,498 of NW_011887753.1, forward strand.
TATCAGACAAGGGACTTGTTCGACACGATATGTTTTTGATACAACGACTCTAACGCAACTACCTGGATCCAAACAGAAGGATGCTCATGTGGACCATCATTAAAATCCCAGCATTCTCCGATCTATCTTTCCACTCTGTCGATCTTATCCGGATACTTGAACCATTACGGCCCACGGGGGACAATTCGACTACCTCTTTTCATTTTTGACCAGTCAGTGATTAGTCAATCTCACTCGATATATCGATTCCCCCCAAAAAAAAAAAAACTCCCAAGAAAATTTACCGTCTATTTTACCCAATCCCGAAGCGAGATTAATTCATGTAAAAGTCGCGATAATTTTTTGAATGAAAAATTGAATGAAAAATCCACAGTAAATCGGTAAATAAAAATAAATTACTCCGCAGTCAATCAATCATGGCCAAATCAATAGACGTTGACTCAATGACGAGGTCAATGAGCCGTGAATTTCGGCGGCATTGTTTCCGAGGTATTTCATTATTTTTCACATCCCAACACTAGCCTCTGACATCTAATCTATCCTGTCCGTTAAAATTCAATTAGACTGACTCAGCATGTCAAAGTAGATGTCATGCCCGACTAGCGTATCATGACAAATCGCGTCCCAGAATTATCGATTGATTGTAATGAAGAGGAGGATGATGGAGAAATAAATAATAAAAAAAGTAGGACAATTATCGGACAGGTTTTGCCGTCACTGGCCCAACGGGTTTGACACCTTTGAATCGCTGAATGAGACGCTAACGAGGTGTTATTACAGCGCGTGGCATCGGAGGTATTGGATAAAAGTATGAAAACTATCCATCGGATCCTGGTGATTGCCCAAGAAATAAACCCTGTAGTTGGGTTCATCAATCCTCTCTCGGGGAAGACGTACAAGATGATGGTCGACCTCCCGCGACGTTTCTCATCTTCTCACCCATTCTTCAGGGGTTTATACACACTTGAATACTTCAACGAGATTACCCCTCCCTTTCTTCTTTCCTTCTTCTTTTAACGTTACATCAATGAACCTGCCATGACTTGAGGATTTTTCATCAACTAATTTTTCCTCTACAGAACCCTCCGGCACTCGCACCACTGCCGAGAATTATTACTTTTCCAAGTAAATTTACTGACTCCCGCGAAGTCTACCTTTTACAAATGTTAATGGCTGTGTACACTCGTGCTAAGTACATTCGCTCAACTGAATTTAGAATTGGGGGGTATTACGTGAGAATTCATGGAGAAATTAACGGAATTTTTCAGTAATATTCCGTAATTCATACCAGAAAAATTTCATTACGTAAAAATTATATAAAATTCGCGGAAATAATTGGAGTTGCAGTGAGAACAATAAATTTACTTGACGGAATTAATTATCCTTTTAAATCCACGATCCATCGACTTTCAGCTTGAATTTTCCCGCTGCATCGAAAAAATTCTCGAAAAACTGAAAAATGAAAAAAATAAAAAATAAAAATTCAATAGGTACATAACAGAATATAAATACATAATATATGTGTCATAGCCCAGCCCCATGTACTTGGCAAAATGAATTATTTTTCGTAATCCCCATTCCCTCGGTTTTCAACTCGAATTTTCCCGCTGCACGGCAAAAATTTTTGAAAAACTGAAAAATTAGAGGATACTGAGAGTAAAAAATTCAGTTGGTACATAAATGCATGGCAGAATATAAACATATATAATGTGGCTGCCATATACCCCAGCAGACAATGCACACTTACCGTGGCTGAGAGTGCGATAACTTTATACAGCAAACTAGGCAGGAATGAAGGGGATGAGGGGGCAGGAGAGGCAAGGGGATGGGCAAGAAAGAAAGGTGATGAGGGAGATGGTGAATGTTTAGAGAGGGGTTTAAGGAGGGAAAAGGGCGCGAAAGCAGGAGGCGTGGAAGATCACGATTTACCCATACAAAATACATTGGCGCGCATGCACGACGGTAATCAAACCCGTAAATCCGCGCCACAGCCAAGTCCAAGCCCGTGGCGAACAGTTCCTTCTTTTTACCTCTCGTTTTCTGCATCCTCTTTTTTTACAACTGATTTTTTTTTTTCTCTTTTATTTCACCATACCCCAGGCTAATAACTATAAATCAGTGGTGAACATGTGGATTCATTGTTTGGCATAAAATGATTTTTTTATTGTGAAATGTTTTCAGGGGTAAAAATGGGTGTCGGGGAATTTTGAAAATCGGGGAGAAGCTGGAGTATCGATACTTCGATTGGACCGATTGGTACGATTGGATCGATGGTTAACTGTGGTGGAATGATAGGAGTCTATGAGGTAGGCGGGGTAATGCACGAGTCCAGTTTATCGATGCCCGTCAATAAATCTACGCCTCAACTAGAATTTACCATCGGGTTAAGATGAAAATACAAGGGGAGTGCGTTAATCGTACAGATTTATTGTAAATCTCTTTCGACGAGGTGGAGATAATGTTGAGGGATCACCAGGTAGGAATGCTTACTGCTCTCGTGATTGGAGTCAATGCCGGTGTGGGGGTGGATGGGGGAGAATTTACCGGGGGTATTGTTATCGAACGGGAATTTGTCATTGATTCCCGGTGGTGTAGGGCTCAGGGTTGCACGATGGGGAGGAAGTGGCTCGACGGTACTCTCAGGACATCAATACTTCGACTTTGGTACTACCCCTATTTCGGCTGAGGCTGGGAAAAATTTTTTTTCTCAATACTTCCGGGAGATTCCATTTTTCTTTTCACTATTGTTTATTTCGCATTCCAAAATTTCGAAACTCATATTTTCCCCGATATCTCATTTATTTTTTTTATTTCTAGTAATCAATCATTGCATTTGCGGATGTTGATTTATTTATAATGTAAATGATGATACATTTTTTTAACGAATTACCAATTTCATTCATAAATATTTAATCCACTCACAAATCAAAGGGGAAAATTATCTGATTAGTAAATTAGCCTGTAATTACCTTCTTGAAAAATTTTTGAAAATCATTTCATTTAATCTGGCGAACCCGAATGAATTTTCGGTGGTAGGTGGAATTTTCAATTTTCCCGATGAACTGATGACTCGATTATCCACCGCTATTTAATGACTTTCTGCAATGATTTAAAAAGTGAAAAATCGGGGTGTGGATTTGAACAATTGGTGCTAGAGTGAAATCTCGGTTTTGGCCCGGAGAACTGGAGTACATCGATGGATCCAATATGAGAACATAGTAATTACAGAAGCGGGACTCGATATACACAACGAAACAACAGATAGGAGAGCCTCACAAGGCATATCGTCAGAGCTCGAAGGCACGATTCACGATAAGTATAGTTGTTTGAGGATCGCGTCGATGCCTCTACTACTCCCGCTATCTCATTTTATTGGTACAGGTTACGGAAAAAATACAGGTCTCCATCCACAAGAGCTCAACCGTGTACACGTTAAAGTACATTTTTGCCGCATTTTTTTTTTATTTTATTCCACTCTGAGGAAAATTTCCACGAGAACTTAAAAATAATATATATATATATATTCACCAAGTTTTGTTGTAAATTTGATTTTTACCTGAAAACTTAAATTACACACCTATTTTGAAATTCGATAGCAAGTAAATCTACATCATCCAGAAGATGTTACGCTCAATTTCCTGTACTGACGCACAGTTATCCAATTACATCGACTCTGCTATTGGGTAATTCAGCAATGTTCTGCCTAGACGAGGGTAAAATAACAGCGAGTTATTCCACTCAATGTCCGAGTGAGTACATAGTTATTTTGTTTACGTCTGGTTAGATGGTGAGACAACAAAATAAAATACAGATGTTCTTTTGAGAGGTAATGATGTATCCGGATGTGAATGGGCATTGTAATTGCCAATTGTATTTTAATTCAGTGGCTCTTTCGCGCCCCCACCTTCCTATTTTATTAGACATTATTGCACCTCTGAGTTCTCGTGGAAAATATTTATTTTTATTTATTATTCACACTCCTGAGCGTTCTGACATCATCCACCAGAAGAATATCCGCGGAATGATTTTTTTTTACGTCAATAAAAAAATAATAAATTGACGAAATCATCCCCTATTTTTGGCAATATGGCTGTTCTAGATATTTCATTCAAACAATTTTCAAAAATATTCTCTTCCCCCCTTCTCTCCCTGCATTTAACATTTTTATTTATTTATTTCCCATTTCGTCATTCTCGCGTCTATCACGATAAACCCCTCGGACAATAATAAACAATGCGCGAAATGACAAGTAGAGCGAACCCGCGGCATTTCGCGAGATCTTATCTAGTCCCAAGCCCCTGGTATATAGCATACTGGGCAATCAATCATTCGCGCTGGATAAAATATAAAATACGAGGGCAAACTAGCAACGTTGAATGCCCGCACACACACGTTACTGCGACTTTTATTTATTTGCGTGGTCATGCAACCCCGCACCAACACACCGTTAAATCCACGACGCAAACGTATTCACGTTTTTTTTTTTTTGCACGCGACTTTTCTCTCGGAGGCGTTTCATTACGCAGTGCAACTTTCATGGCGACAACGTACATTTCGATCGTTTGATTTCGTTTAATTTACTCGCGCATCAGTACCAAAAATGAATTAATGATTTTTTTTCATTGTGAAGGAATTTCAAAAATTTTATACAAAATATAAAAATGTGGGATTTTTGTTCAAAAGATTAGAAATAAAACAAAATAATTTGAGGAGTGAAAAAATACGGGGAATTACTCAGTCCCAATTTCCCACAACTCATACCGAGAGAATCGATGATTAATCACCTGGTGATATCGATATATTTCGATATGAGACGACCTCATGCGATTAATCGCGATCTCTCTCACATTAAAACCGAGTGATTTTTCATTTTCTCTGAACCATCAAAATGCTCCTGGATTTCATAATGATGGCTTCTGTCCCAGTTGATGGATGATACGACCAGTATCTTGTATCAGTCCCAGTACTCGGGGACTACTGCTTGCTTATTAAACTGTTTCGTATTTCACGTCGACGCGAAACATACCGAGATAATATAACGTATATGTGTTGATAAATACACTTGTGTGTACAGTTGGTAATGCACTGAGGGAATGTGTGACTGAGAAATGCGCCATATCCTCAATGCTCGTGTTGCTTTAACCCTCGGTGGCAAGATCGATGCTCCACCCAAACTTTTAATAACCACCATACCAGGAGCTACTCACCAGAATATTCTCCATACGACATTACACCTCCTCCCTGCCTCATCATCATTAAATATTCAGCCCAATTACCTTTTATTATCATTGATTACCTCATCTACTTCACAATTGTTGTCACATCTTCCGGGAAATAATAATACATGATAAATAATAACAATCTGAATATTCGAATTATTATGGGAATTTCAGAAGAATAAAAAAAAATTTTTTTTGATTTTTTGGGGATTCTGAATTCAGGAGGTACTCCACCCAAAATTTGAATAAATGGAAGAGTTGTGGATTCTTCGGAATATTTTTTACCACACCTTTCGAATGTCCAGTCGTCATTATTAAATAAATTTATCAGGTCTTATCCGTCGATTATCTCATCCACTTGCATTTTTCGTTTCATCTTCCGGAATATAATCTATAATGAAACTCTGAACGTTGGAATTATAATCTCTCGTAAACTATAAAACGAGAAGACTGTGAAGTCGACATCTAATTCGATAACTAGTGAATATAATAATGGAGAAATATGAGAGAGTATGTGGATTTTCTCTGTGCAGATACTGCACTGACAGTAGTACTGGCACATCATGGTAATGGTATACCCGGTTTCCACTGGTTGTTCACTGGTTTCATAAACAATGATACTTGACGGTATATTTTTCATATTTCGTACGTCGTAAACACCTGAATGTCTCTCTCCCTGTGATTGTCTACCATCTCTCTGAAATTAAATCCGCATTACTATTTCATTTATTATTCACCGTCTGAAACTGATATTTTCCCGAGGCTAGAATAAGTTGCCTATTAAAAATATCATGTGGAGAAATTCTAATAAATATTTTGTTCGTTATCATTCTTTAAAGTCTCAATTTAAAATTGAATATTATAGAACTTCAATTTTTATTCCCCCAAGTTACACCGATTCAATTAAAGCAATATTAATATTCATTGATATTTTCTATTAATTTATTTATATTCTAATTGAATCGAATTGAGATAATTCAGAATAAATTGTTTAATTAATATAAAATACGTCGAGTTAAATGGATGGATTATGAATAATTTAAAAAATCATGATTATAAAATATAAATCATTGTTATACAACTACCTGTTATATTATAGGAACCGAATATAATTGCGTAATATTAAAAAATAGAAATAACGAGAGACGTAATACACCGTAAAATATGATATATCACATACTCATTACGAGAAAGGTAATTAGTAAAATCATAATGAATTTATGTAAGAAAAAATCTGCAATTTACGGAAACACGATGATAAATTATATTCAGACGCCTGCAGTCGCGGCTGTCTAATAATTATCACTCTCATGTAATTTAAATTATTAGAAATTTCACTGTAGTTTCCCAAGACTGCATTCTGCTGCCATCTTTCGGTGCAATCGACAAACTTTCCGGATTATTTAATACCTGATATCCATGGGCTGTCCCATGTTCGAGTGATAATAATTTACCGACGAAAGAAAAACAGAATTAATTAATTTAGAATTGTTTTCTATTTTTTTAAACTATAGGAATTGAGGTAATCAAGGCCGCAGGCAGTAAAAATGATAAATCATTGAATTTCTATATAGCATCTGTTCCTTTTATTACGAATACATAAACCCCTCATTTTATTATTAATTTTCATCTGCAAAACTCATTTTGAAAAATTTTATAGAATTACATTCAACGGTTGATAGAAATGAATTCAATGCACTCGCGCTAATTCATGTGATTCTTATTAATCGGATAAAGCGGCTCTCTAAATTATTTATTTATTCGTTCTTTTACCATTTGCTAAAACATTTTCGTACATCGGATATGGTTGGATCCCTCGATAATAATAATCCCGAGAATTTTTCTCTCGTCGATTCAATGAATTTCATGCAGTGAGAAATAATAATTCTCATAAAAAAAAAATTATTTCATCTCTCTGCACTCGCGGGATCATTTCCCTTCCACTCCCTTTGGCAACATTGCCGACTTGATATGTCAATGGTTTATTAAATTCTGCTATTCTATCTATATTCGTAGATAAAATATCAAAAAGAAGTGAATATGTCCTCAACGCGGGGCATGGAACTGATTTTTTCCACCAAAAAACAATCAAACAGCAATAATAATATGACAGCGTCATAATTATGTCTTCAGCAATTTACTTTCAACATAAAACAATAAAATTATGTGTAAACCGGAAGAAAAAGCGCAGTGAACGATTATAAACTAGAATATCACTCCAATTACTTATTCAAACACATGAAAGGTTGAATATTATTACAAGTGAGAGGTAAATAAATAATTTAATTATAAAGCACTCATAATTTGAATTGATCCAACGACTCAACCCTCATTCGATCTCCAATTGGCCCCAAAAAATGAAAAGATCGTCATTCAGTATTTTCCATCTCACAGATATGCCATTTATCTATTAGCATGTATATATTCTTATCTCTTCTACTCATTATATCTTTCCTCAAACATTCGTCCATATAATCTTTCACGCATTTAATCTCGGTTATCATCAATATATACTTCCGTAGTTAGAACCATTTTCAGCGAAATCTTTGTGTAGATATGTATCAACTCGTTAATATTTCAATTATTTATTCGTTCGTTCTTCTTTTGCAAGATCCATTCAACATATAAAATTATGATTAATAAATAACATGAATAATTTATTTCGTTAGCGGTCTGAAAACCTTTCGTCAGTAATTGTGGTATACGCCACGGGATTTGTGCCTTCAACTTAAAATTCTCACAATTCACTCGTTACTGATTCGATATGTCGTACTCCATCATTTTTCATTGTTCATTTTATTTTCGATTCAAATTATTCTGCGAGCAGACTCTTTCAAGCCCCCGAAATACGGAAAACATATCTATAATTATCAAGAAATATTCATTAAGATGTACGGGAAATTGGATTTAATAAATTGGAATGAAAAATATATTTAGTCATTGATAGTTATGATTGCATATATTTGTAGCCATTTTGTTCCTGCCGATTTCACTTTGCCATGTTCTCCAATTATTTATTATCGTAATTCTGTAATTCTTGATATGGAATCGATATTTACTTTGATTGTTTGAGTTGCGAGAAAATCCGTTCATTTCCACAATTGTCATTGACGATATGTCAATGAGATACTGATTTTTTATTTGAATATTTTCTACAGCTATTTAAATAAAGCCGTGGTACATACGTTTTATTACGTTGAATTTACATAGGACTATATAAAAAATATTGCTATCAGCCACGCGCGGATTCTGAGGGGAAAACTCTCGTCATCTAGCTCAGAATAATTATCCATTAAAGATCATTTTAATCGGTCATATCATATAATCCAGTGGTGGAATGCCCTACTCAGATTTCAGAGTCATTCAATTTTTCGCTATGTCTAGACAATAATTTATTTAATTCCCAAATGAATATCGGTTAACACAAATAATTTTGCAATAAATATTTTCTGAAGTTAAATAAAATATTTAGCTCCACCACTGACACATTTTCCGATACATGAAGCGAGAAAGAGTCTGACAAATGACGATGATTGATATAATGTCTCAAAAATTCAAAAATTATAATAAACTTCAGATTCGCGAACGCATAAATTTTCGATCACGGCCACCGCAATTTCAACTGCTTTAAAATCTCAATATATTCTAATTGATAATCCAATGTCATTTTGTTGTGATTAAATTTCATTCGGATGGTCTTATAATTTTTTCTCCCGCCTAGAATGACGATGATCCCTTCTAGTACCATTTATTAGAAAAATCTTACAACTATTCAACAAAAACCAATTTTTTCGTAACAATTCTTACATGTAATATGCACATCATTGCGAGTACTCGTCGTACGTTTGTTTTGTTGCGTCGTTAATCCAATTTTCATTAAGAATTTTCATTATTTTTACAATCAATTGAATTTCACTCGTGTTTTCAGCCGAATCATCCAACAATTCTATTCTGTGACAACTCTCATTGCACTCCAAATATTAAAACATGAGGAAATCTCTCCATTTGTGCGTCACACGTAATTATAAAATTATTATAATCATCTTAACTAAATAGAAGGAACAATTATTGTAAATAATCGACTGTTAAACTCATGGTGTCGCTCAACAGATTTTCGATACATCGAACGATCGAACGATGGAATGAATAATAAAAAATACTTACATTACCCTCAATAAAAAAAATCGCAATCAAATATTGGAATGACATAAAATCCAATAAAATGAATTCGTTGTCACCACAGAATAGACAATGACAGATCAATTTTTAGATTTATTTCCAATATAATACTTCGAATTCCTCAATTAACTTTTGTATAAACAACCAAAAAAAAATGGCCTCCCACCACGCGGTGAGAGACACTCGAGAATAAATTTTCCAGGACAAATATCGTTGACAAATTCACCGAACAATACTAAATGGATCAACTTCAGATGAAAGATGTGTCAAGTGACCTAACATGCATAATAATTATCTATAAATGTTGCTATTTTTTTAATTCTCATTCAAATAATTCAACCGACCTTTTGCCGACAACAAACCGCCCCCACCAATTCCTCCCTAATATTTTTACCTGTATTTTTCGCATTTATTTATTCATCATTTATGCAAAACAATTCTAATTACTTGGCGTAAAAAATTGTAACGCTCGTCCCCGCCAATTGTATGATTACTAGCCACTCAATTGTTCACACAGATATAGGCACACAAATTTGCAGTAAATATTTAATAACTATTTTCATAATCATGGACTTAAACTATTCTCGTGTCGCGATGGGCTCTTCTGCCACTGAGAGAAAAAAAAATTCTCGTATTAATTATAATCCAATTAACAAATATTACTCATGGCTAATGAATTTTCATTATGTGTGGAAATTAATTCATTTCATTTAAATTATTTAAATAAATAAAAAACCATTTTAATCTCTCACATGAATCTTGAAACCCTGAAACGATGATAAGTAATTTATTCTCTCAGTGCAGGAGATAAATTTTCTAATTACACCGATGATTATGGAGTACCGACAATGAGGATCGATTTTCATGTGCCGATTGTACCACTGAGACGTCATGAAAATAATGATAATTCGTCGTTTATCCCTATTGTTACTCAATAATATTACAATATTACCTTTACTCACCTTATTATCATTATTATTGTTATTCTGTTCATAATTTATTATTATCGCTTAGAGTCGAGTTGATGTTGTCGGCGAAGACATTGACGTGAACGATCGATTGGCGGTGAAAAGTCGATTGATTAATTCATTGATTCTTTAATGCTTAAATAAATAATGTTTTATCTAAATTAAATAATTTACCGTCTAATTGAATTATCATAATTTACATAACGGCACATTTCTCCTTAAGGCTTATCGCACTGTTGCTTGAAACCGGTTGCAATGATACCGCACGATTTTTCTCGAGTGTCAACAAATCTCGAAATAGTTCATTAACATTGTGATTTGTTTTTGCTGATGTCTCGAGAAAGCCACAGCCCCAGCTGTCAGCCTCAGCTTTTCCCTCTTCCATTGCTACTTCTCGCAACGTACTCTCATCGCACTTGTTGCCGACCTGTCGTAATTACAAGATTTCATCAATTACCGAGTGCAATGCAAGCAATTAAAAATCACGACCAAGTACTAATGACTATTAACGCGAAATACTCCAGGGGGAAATTTTAATGAAAACAGGGGAAGAAAAAATTTCAGAAATTCTCGGAATATTCGAATTGATATTAAACTGAAAATTCATCACCTCATTTATTATTAATAAATAATTGAGAGTTCAATAAATTGCATAAATTAATACACGAATACCAATAAAAATGCTAAAAAAAATAACTACAATTTTCTCAGAACTTCGAACGAAAAATTGAGACGAAAAATTGCACCGATTCCGTAATAAATCCATGAATAAAAATTGTCTCATTTTTTTTTTAAGACTCCACCACCGAATGGACCATTTCGAAGAAAATACGAGCGACTGATGATGACGTAGGGCTCATCATTAAAGTCTTTGATGCAAGTACTCCCTGGGGCGGAAATGCCACAAGGGCGTTTTGCATGATCAACTTTATTCCGCTCTCTGAACGTCATAGGAAAGCCAGGCTTTTCCGAGCGAAAGCCTTGGAAAGGCCTGTTATTTTTAAGCGAAACCTTAAATGCACTTGTTGCTAATTATTTTAATCTCAAACCTCGAGGAACTCAAAGCCCCCAACCCCAGACTTTTTCTCTGTAAATTTCTCTAGAAATCTTACGTCGAAATTACCTTGAAAAACAATAACATTTTTCCACGTCGATCCCATAAATAATTCGCAAAAAAAAAATATCCGAATATCGAGAAAAAAATATCGTAATTAAATAATTGAAGATGTATAATCCTATCGCAACTTTTAAAGTAAAATATAAATCTTGATGTGTCTGATCCACTTTCTTACCAGCATTATCGGTATTTGTGAGATATCCTGGCCTTTTAATTCACGTATCACTGCCCATATTGGTCTGAGCTCCTCTAGACTCTGTCGTGAGCAAACTGAATATACCAGGATGAAAGCGTGACCTTTGCTTATCGAAAGACGTTGCATTGCAGGGAACTGATGGGACCCCGTTGTATCCGTTATTTGAAGCGTGCATATATTTTTATTGCAGCTAATCACCTAAAAATATTTCTCCATTCACAACCCGATTCAAACCGATTTTCTCCGAAAAACTGATAAATATGGGTCAATCCAACATCCAGATCTGATTCGAATAGGAAAATCATTTTGAATCTACTCCAAAGATTCAAGTCAATTTTCCAATTAGTGAGTCTTATTCCGGTCTTTTTGTCCGTCAATTAAAAGAATTTCGATATTTTCGAAATCCAAATGAAGTAATTGATTTAAATGAAAACAACTAGATTTTTGAAATAATGAGGAGTGAGAACAGGTCACAGAGCACGGAACATTCTCCAAAAACACATCATTCGACAAAACATTAATAAAAAATAAATAAATGAAATAAACAATTTTCATTTGCTTCATATTGAAGTTATCATTGAAGCTCATCGAGGACAATTGGAGGAGCGAGATCAAAGAAGATTAAGGAAAATACAAAAAAGGCTAGAGGCAACTCCATGAAGTCAACAAGTGGAATTAGACACAGACAATCGATTTCTCAGCGTAATACCGTGTTACCATCTTCTAAGGCAGCTGAAAATTACGTGACAAGACATGAGAAGCCTTGATACTGCTCAGTAAATTAATTACAGTAGCTATTTTAAATTTCCTGAAAGACTTCTCAAGCTGTAATTATCGTAGCAATCGATTCAAGTCTTCTCTGTGTCTCGAGAGATTTATTAATGCTCTTTGAGCCGATGGGGAGCTCTCAAGTCTTTGAATGATCCATTTCAAGTATTCGAGGGGATAACTACATTAAAATATCTTCTAGTATTGAGAGAGAGTATCTCGTGGAGAATAATCTCCCTCGAGAGGAGATGGTAATGGTCATAAATTGAGAGTACGTTATCTTTCTGAAGGGTGTAAATCCACTTGGCACTTCTAATGGTGTAATATCTCATCGAATTAATGATTCAAGGCACACGTATCGCATATGGTATACAGCACAGGTCCCAGGTCAGTTCCCAGTCAATGCATAATTACGTATTAACACAAATCGATCAAAGTCATTAGAACACACATGGGTACAGCGTCATTCCAATGACTCCTTACAGAGGGAATGGTCATAATTGCACGTCGTGAAGAGCCATTAGAGATTTACAGTAATGAAGGTCATTAGTCCTGATTGGTGAAACGATTTTCGATTATTTTTTCAATCTCTTTTATCATTAATTATGATTTTTTCATTACAAATGGAATTAATTTCAATTTATTATTTATATTATTAATTAAAAAATTATACAAATAGGTAAATCCTCATTTTTCAATAATTGTTAGGAATTTTTGGATAATTTTGATGATTAATTGCGAAAATTTGTGAAAATAAGGGTGAAACTTGGGGAGGAATATTGAAAAAATTGAAATTAATGTAATCTCGTTCCACCGCATCACCACGACAATAAACACCAAACGAGAGCCGTGCACTGAGCAATCCCGCACTTACCTGACGATAAGTATCTTCAATAGTGGGTATATAGGACTCGCGAAAAGTCCCTTTAACAAATCTCAGTACCAAGGAGCTCTTGCCGACACCCCCAGCCCCAAAAACCACGACTCTATAGTCGTTGCTCTGTTCGGGCATCCTGACATCTGCCGTGGTGAATGATTTAACCCCCGTTAACGGGGTCCCCAGTTAAATAATTTTAAACCAACAAATTCACCCCCTCGTTCAAGTGACACCACTCCTCGCCGGTTGACTTTCAATTGACTTGCCACCACGACGATCAAATCAGGATTCACTATTTCTCCCCTGGTAAATCTCCTTATATAGGAGAATGGCACGACGTAAGGATTTCTAGTTCTTGGGGGTGATATTCCCACCCACTTGCCACAACTTCTGAATGAAGATGATGCGACTTTGGCCTTTACAACGCCTCCTCACACACTTCTCTTCATCAGTTTCACAATCATCCCACGCTGTCTGTTATCAATGCCTCTCTTCTCCCAATCTACGATTATTAATTTATCAATGATAATGAATTCACTGTATCTTCAAGTGGTTGAGTTGTCTGGAAGACCGGATTCACCATAACCACCGGTGAAAATTCAAAAAGATATTGAGCACTTTTACATCTAATTTCAGATTTTCTGATTCCCCTCGTTATTGCACAGCTTCAATCGCTGTAATTAATGATCAACCCGAACGACTGTCAGGGCAATTTTCACACGTTATTCCGAGGGACAATGCTCTAGAGAAAACAGACGAGATCAATCGTGACACTCGTATACACACTGTTATCACCCAACACTGTCTCCATTCACAACAATTTTTATCAGCTATCTTCAATTATTCAGCCATCCGTCAGTCACTGGTACTAATTATGTGGTACGTTAATGCCCAATTAATTTCGTAGACGTTTCGTTGTTATTTTTGCCTTGAGTACTGTTTGTTTGTGGTTTGCAAAGGGTTGGAGGAGAGATATGGAGATCGGTGGAAATTCTCTGGATTGTGATTGTTCGCTGGTGGATGATAATTGCCTTTTGAGAATTTTTTTGTGATGATAAGAATTACCGTATTGGAGAAGGTCTGGAGATTATTCTCAGTGTTGCAGATATAGGGAAAAGACCATCACAGCACACCCTCACTTCAATCGCTTTTAGTTGGAATGATACGAGGATTTGTATCTGCGCCTGTGTGCGCGGTTACTTGCGCATTAAACTTGTCGAGGGATAACGCGTCGTGCTTTTGAAAATCAATAGACCTACGTTAGGGTTGCCGGTGATCAGAAAATGTTAATTAATACCTTGGAATTGATTTAAACAGCTAGGGTAATTCTTTATTATGAGTTTTCAACAATTTTTTTTTTTGCCTGTCCTTAAAATTACTGGAGGATTCGCGTGTTTAGAATTTTATTTATCATTACTGATGGTTTTTCATCGGGAATTTTAGGGCATCGCTTGGCGATGGCGGGAGTTAGGACGTCTTCTTCATGTCTCGATTTTTCATCACCGTGTCACTGCCTTCATTCTCTATGCATTCATATGCCCATCTTCTGTGGACTCTGGTACATGAAACAGAGGGAATTGATGGGTTTAATTTTGGATTTTTGGGTTTTTAGGTCTCGATGGAAATTTTAATTAGGAATGTTCGAGTGTTTTCAGGTTTTTTATTCTCAGGTATTCGTTCACCGATTTTTTA
>NW_011887753.1:952523-1077165 GCF_000806365.1 Fopius arisanus
CACGACAATAAACACCAAACGAGAGCCGTGCACTGAGCAATCCCGCACTTACCTGACGATAAGTATCTTCAATAGTGGGTATATAGGACTCGCGAAAAGTCCCTTTAACAAATCTCAGTACCAAGGAGCTCTTGCCGACACCCCCAGCCCCAAAAACCACGACTCTATAGTCGTTGCTCTGTTCGGGCATCCTGACATCTGCCGTGGTGAATGATTTAACCCCCGTTAACGGGGTCCCCAGTTAAATAATTTTAAACCAACAAATTCACCCCCTCGTTCAAGTGACACCACTCCTCGCCGGTTGACTTTCAATTGACTTGCCACCACGACGATCAAATCAGGATTCACTATTTCTCCCCTGGTAAATCTCCTTATATAGGAGAATGGCACGACGTAAGGATTTCTAGTTCTTGGGGGTGATATTCCCACCCACTTGCCACAACTTCTGAATGAAGATGATGCGACTTTGGCCTTTACAACGCCTCCTCACACACTTCTCTTCATCAGTTTCACAATCATCCCACGCTGTCTGTTATCAATGCCTCTCTTCTCCCAATCTACGATTATTAATTTATCAATGATAATGAATTCACTGTATCTTCAAGTGGTTGAGTTGTCTGGAAGACCGGATTCACCATAACCACCGGTGAAAATTCAAAAAGATATTGAGCACTTTTACATCTAATTTCAGATTTTCTGATTCCCCTCGTTATTGCACAGCTTCAATCGCTGTAATTAATGATCAACCCGAACGACTGTCAGGGCAATTTTCACACGTTATTCCGAGGGACAATGCTCTAGAGAAAACAGACGAGATCAATCGTGACACTCGTATACACACTGTTATCACCCAACACTGTCTCCATTCACAACAATTTTTATCAGCTATCTTCAATTATTCAGCCATCCGTCAGTCACTGGTACTAATTATGTGGTACGTTAATGCCCAATTAATTTCGTAGACGTTTCGTTGTTATTTTTGCCTTGAGTACTGTTTGTTTGTGGTTTGCAAAGGGTTGGAGGAGAGATATGGAGATCGGTGGAAATTCTCTGGATTGTGATTGTTCGCTGGTGGATGATAATTGCCTTTTGAGAATTTTTTTGTGATGATAAGAATTACCGTATTGGAGAAGGTCTGGAGATTATTCTCAGTGTTGCAGATATAGGGAAAAGACCATCACAGCACACCCTCACTTCAATCGCTTTTAGTTGGAATGATACGAGGATTTGTATCTGCGCCTGTGTGCGCGGTTACTTGCGCATTAAACTTGTCGAGGGATAACGCGTCGTGCTTTTGAAAATCAATAGACCTACGTTAGGGTTGCCGGTGATCAGAAAATGTTAATTAATACCTTGGAATTGATTTAAACAGCTAGGGTAATTCTTTATTATGAGTTTTCAACAATTTTTTTTTTTGCCTGTCCTTAAAATTACTGGAGGATTCGCGTGTTTAGAATTTTATTTATCATTACTGATGGTTTTTCATCGGGAATTTTAGGGCATCGCTTGGCGATGGCGGGAGTTAGGACGTCTTCTTCATGTCTCGATTTTTCATCACCGTGTCACTGCCTTCATTCTCTATGCATTCATATGCCCATCTTCTGTGGACTCTGGTACATGAAACAGAGGGAATTGATGGGTTTAATTTTGGATTTTTGGGTTTTTAGGTCTCGATGGAAATTTTAATTAGGAATGTTCGAGTGTTTTCAGGTTTTTTATTCTCAGGTATTCGTTCACCGATTTTTTACCGTTTTATTCGTTTAAATATTAAGAGAGTATTTAATATCGAGGGATGAAGTTCAAAAGGTGATCTGGAATTGACTCACCTGCACTCATGTCCACATTTGGTCGATCCACATTTGGAGCAGGGGTAGTGACACCCTGGACAATCCTGCCTCAGGCAATCACAGAGATTCATTCCATTCTGCATAAAAATTCCTGACTCATCGTACAACACATGTTTCTTGCTTCCTGGATAAAGTCTTCGTATCTGCTGAGTATTTTTTCGTTTTTCCCGCTCACTGCGTTGAGGATCGAAGTCTCTCAGAATTTTTTTCGCCTCGTTGTCGGCGAATTTTTGTTTGTTCAAAAATGTCCGAGTTCGTTTCTGAAACGTAAAATCATAAATACAAAATTCCACCATGTCGAGACAAATAAAAAAAATCATACCTTCGGGACATCATTATCATCAGTTGAAGAATCCATAACTCCAATCGCTATTTCTCCTCACCCTTATAAATCCACTAACCATAAAAAATCAAGATCATCTGATAATTTATAAAAAAAACTCGCCTGAAAAACTATTCACATTTTTGCAACAACATCGAGGGACCCCCATTTATAATGATTACAATTCACAAATAATAAATTCGTATTTTCCCGCAGAGAATTAATGAATATGCAATTACATATATATCCTTCAATAAAAGGTTAAATTAAAAAATCTGGCATGCATCAGTCATTTGCAGCCAATAAAATGTTTTTGTTATTGTTGACACATTTGATAACCTCACAGTCACATCTGATATCACTAGTGTAAAACCGCGAAAACAGATGATTTAATTCAGGCATGCCAACACTTCCGGTGATTATTGTAGTGATATCGTGAAAGACCCTAGAAGTCAAGCGGAACTAACCTCAACTGAAGAGAGACAGATGATCAAACATTTAAAAACGCCAACGGACGATCTTCAGAGTTCTACAGGGGTTCGGACTCCTGAGCACCTCAATTTATCAATTAAATCACTGTACCACAGCTGCAAATGAATTACAGTTGCTGCAAATTATCCTGTTGAATAATCTCAGCCGAATTTAGTATTAAAAAAACCCAATAAGTGATAATTGTAACTTAAATTGTGATAATCGTGGTAGTAAAAGTGTGAAATGGAGCAAATGCTGTCAACACCCTGTAAGACGAAGGATGAAGAGGATTCCAAGTCCCCCAGGAGTCCTTTCAAGACACCCAGGAAGCAGAACGACAAGAGGGAAAAGCACACCACGTACCATGCGACTGCTACAGGATTTAAACTCATTTCTAATCATATGACTCCACCCTCGGGGATTGCGCGATTCATGGCGAGAAATCCCTTCGACGCTGATCTCACGAATCGCCTGCACCTCTCGGTCATCAGTCCTACGATATTCAGTAAAGTTTCACCCAAGATGCAGGGGTCTCCTGCATTCGCTTGGACAATCGATGAGCTGGCGATAATGACACCGGCAGTGATCGATGAATTCCCTGTGCAGCAGAATCACTGCACAGATCCTGAAGTGGAATTTCACGCTCAGAAAGCTATTGATAAGTTCTTCAGTGAATCACAAATCCATCCGAGCCCCTGGCACACGAGGAAGCAGGCACAACCACTTGTGATGATGACTCCCACGACCAGACCAATCGAGGCCTTGACCATGAGTAGAGCATCTCCACCTGGCACAAAAGACTGTAAGTGATCGAAAGGCTTAATTCATTGTGAAGTTGTGATAGATGCCAATTTCTGGAATTATTTAAAGTCTTGTATTCAATTGGATAAATTATGAAATCCCATGAATTGTTATAATTTTTAACCAGTTGAAAATGAAATTTAATTCAGTGTCTTTCAATTTCCAGGCGCAACCCAAACAGTATTAACTCTTCCCCCAGTTCTCCCAGCAGATCTCGAAGAAGCGCTGAAGCCCTATTTAACCTACACTCAGGACCAGAACACCCCAAGTTCGGAGGACGAAGCGAACTCGAGTAACAACTCCCTCAGGAGAAAGCTCTTCTTCACTCACGACGAGTCAACCGAGGAAGAGGACGAATTGTCATTCGTACTCTCTCCTTTGAAGGATCCATCAAGTCCGCCGCAGAGTGGAATGTTCATGCATGGGACACCCCTAAGAGGTCGTCCTTACTCAATGCAACGAAACCACGGGACCCCCTACACGAACTCCAGAAATCTCTCGCCATTGAATATGTCACCGATCTGCAATCCCACCCTCGACATGTCCTGCCAGAGCATTCAGTCTCGTCGTCGATCAGTCACTCGTCTCGACTTCACAACATTCATGAGCATCGACGTATCCTCTGAGGAAAAAGACCTCCAGACGCCAACATCGACCCACCCCGAGACAATCTTCGAGGAGAGTCTGGAGACAAGGAAACCAGAGGTCGAGGTGAACAAAAATAATACGATTGAGATGGTTTCACTCCTCCAGGAGTCGACGCCCTTCAACCCAGCGATTCCCATAACAATCGAAGTGAGCAAAATCGACAGAGTTAAAGACCTTGGGGACTGGTACAGGAATGTTTCCTGTGAGAGCATCAATGGGCAGAAGCTTGGGACTACCCTCTTGAGGTCTAATTACTCCGAGCAGAGCAGTGCTTTCAATTTTGCACAGGACACTGGATACCAGACGTACAGTATGAATAATACCTCTGATAATCGCAGTATTACTCCGATTAAAAAACAATCCAATTGGAGCGAGAGGATCACCGCTATCAGTGAAATCGATGAGATCAAGTCCTCCAATTGGCAGGAGAATATTGAGAATATGTACAGCTCCACTCCGTCCAAGTACGGGAGACAGAGAGATAATTGACTGGAATAATTTCATTGCTCAATTAATCATAGGTTTGAGTAGGCGTCGAGTGGTAGAACATCGAGAGTTTTTTTTGTGTTTCCCCGCGAATTTTTAATATCATTGACTATCGGAAATTTAATCTAGAGTATTTTCAATAGTTCATGATTTTTTAATCTCATAATCTCCCTTTTAGAAATTTATCGATGAGCCAATGATATTGAGAAAAAAATCAAATAAATTGATTAATTACGGGAAAAATATGAAAAAACTCTTCCTTCTAAAACGATTTTGTAAAAATATCAAAATTGGCTTACAGCTAGATAAATCAATAATGAATGATACGAGAAATGAGTGAACATGATTTTTGGGGTGAATAATATGTGCAATTCTGTGAGCCTGATGACAACCCACTGTTGGCCGTACTGCTATCATTTTAGTCATTATTATTATTAATTTGTCCTGATGATGCCAACGAGGAGAAAATTGTGATATTCAGCCCCATGTAATACGAATGACATCACTCTACTTACGAGTTGAATGCGAGCACTTGCGTCCTGAATGGTTCCACTTTCATACGTGCTGGACTGATGAAATAATACAAAATATAACATGATTCGGTGATTTTATATGGTACAGAATAATACCCAAGAGACTGCAACGAAATCATATTATTCCTCTATTCGGCAGTGGAGACGAGCGAATTGAAAAATAATTTTTATACTTTTTATCATTTTTTAGGAGACGCGCATTAATAAAATGAGGCGATGAATACTTGACTTTACAAATTTTATTGCAGACCTGAATTGAATCAAATTCATTTATTTATTTATTATATAATGGATATTTGATTAAACTGTCAAATTGCTCGACTAAATGCATAAGTGCAACGAGGGAATTTGAAGTTTCCGCCAAAATAAATGCCAAAGTTCCACAATCTACCGTGGCTGTGCAATTTTTGGCCGCCAAAGGAATCAGAGGGAATCAGAGAAATTTACGAGAAACAAAGACGATCCGAAAAACCTCAAGTGCATCTAACAATTCAAGTTAAAACACTCTAACTACTCATTACCATTCCCAAACGATTCGGTAACACCATCAGCTGATTATATTTCTTTAATTGAAATTATTAATTATCCAGCATGAATCTTCATTGATGCAAGGCTAGTCCCCTGCTTGTTTGGTTATGGTGATATTTATTGGTAGGTGACTTGCATAATTCTAATCATCAATACGATAATTCACGTGGAAAGATGGATTCGGCAGAATACAAGTTCAATTGCACATTAGCCGGACATACCGAGGATGTCAGGGCTATTGCATTTTTTGATGATGGCACATTGGTGTCAGCATCGCGTGACAAGACCGCACGTGTATGGAGACCAAGCCGGTACTTATTTTTTTTATTTATCATAATTCCGCACATAATAATTAACTCGACTCTAAGAGAATAAAAGAATTAACTGACTGCAGCAGGAAATAAATAGTACAAATAATCAATAAAAAAAATATGTTATCTCTTCTACAGAGATGGCAGGGAATATACCGAGACAGAAATCTTAAAAGGGCACAAGAACTTCGTGAGTTCAGTGTGCGTTCTTAACCCATCCCCGAAGAATCCTCAGAGTCTCATCATCACAGGCAGCAATGACAAAAAAATCCGAATATATTCTCTGGGTGATGTGGATCCAACTCGGACAATATCTGCCCACGAGGACACTGTGTGCCATCTGCGTAGTGGTTACGAAGAAGGGACATATCTGTCGAGTTCCTGGGACCTCAGTGCAAAACTCTGGAGTCTGGAGAATCCAGAGGAGCCGAGACTGATTCTGCATGGTCACTCGCTGAGTGTCTGGAGTGTTGCTGACCTCAAGAGTGGTTTAATCATCACAGGATCGGCTGATAAAATAGTGATTGTCTGGTCGAGGGATGGAAAGAGCATTCACAAGCTCGAGGGACACACAGATTGTGTGCGTGATATAGCTGTTGTCAAGGAGGATGAATTTCTAACTTGTGCGAATGACTCGACCATCAGGCACTGGAGTGCACTGAGTGGTCAGTGCCTGGGGACATATTATGGTCATGAGAATTTTGTCTACACGATATCTGCTGTTTTAACTGGTGCCATAGTGGCATCGGGGGGAGAAGACATGAGTATCAGGGTGTGGAAGAACGGTGAGAACTGCCAGACAATTATTGTACCCACCACTTCAGTATGGAGTGTCAAAATTCTACCTAATGGGGACATTGCTGCTGGCTCATCAGATGGACTTGTCAGGATTTTCTCGGCTGACTCTCAGCGCCATGCCAGTGCTGAGGTCCTCGAGTCCTGGGAGAAGTGCGTCACTGAGCATCAGGCACACGCCAAGTTGAACGAACAGATTAAAATTAATCAGTTGCCTGATGCCACTGCTCTCACTATTCCTGGCCGCAAGGATGGTGAGACCCTCATGGTCAGAGAGGATGGTAAGGGAATCGCGTACAGCTGGTCAGCTGGTGAACAGACATGGGTGAGGATCGGTGAAATTATTGGCGCCAGTGGCAACTCCTCCAGGAGTATGTACAATGGAAAGGAATACGATTACGTGTTCTCGGTTGATATTCAGGATGGGGTACCACCACTCAAGCTGCCGTATAATAAAACCGAAGATCCTTGGCAGGCTGCCCAGAAATTCATTCATCAGCATGGACTCAGTCAGATGTTCTTAGATCAAGTGGCCAATTTTATCGTGAAAAATTCAAAAAGCACTCCAGCTCTTCAGCCTTCCTCGAGTTACGCCGATCCTTTCACCGGTGGAAGTCGCTACATTCCTGGTTCTGGACACTCAAATACTTCTAATGCAACTGCATCAGTTCCCAATCCAGATCCCTTCACTGGAATCACAGCAGCCTCTCAGGAATCAGCTGGCTCAGCCCCAGTCTACATTCCCCATCGAAGCTACTTGAGGCTGGAGCAGGCAAATGCTACTGCCATTCTTGATAAATTAAAGGAATTCAATGCCAAATGGAATTCCCTTGATGCATGTACAGATAAAATATCAGAGGAAACATTGCATGCTGTTGTGGATCTGATAAAAAATGACACTTCTGATGATAATACAGAAGGAATAACTGCCTTATGGAAAATCCTAGTGGATTGGCCACAGGAATTCTCCTTTCCAGGTCTTGACGTTGCGAGACTTGCTGTTCTTCATCAGTGCTCCAATCGACACATATGTTTTGAGAAGCTGCTCCCGATTGTCTATCGTCATACGTCTGCTGATGCTGTACCTGCGAATCAAATGCTCGCCTTCAGACTACTTGCAAATATGTTCACCCAAGAGACTGGTGAACAATTTGGTTTCGATTATAGTGAATGTTTTTTGAATCTACTCCTCAATTTGTCATCATTTGGCAGTAAAAATAATCAGGTAATGAGTGATAGTATCCTTTAGTAAAAAAAAAATAAGCCGAAATTAATTTTGAATGACTTTGGATGAAGTTTATTGAATAATTTCCTTTTTGTACACCACAGGTTGCTATATCGACGTACATCCTGAATTTAAGCATTGCACTCAACAAACGAGACGATTTACTGAGCAAAAATCGAGCCCTCAGTACGATATTGACAATACTGCCGAAATTCAAGGAGGTTGAGGGCATTTTCCGTGCACTAGTTGCCCTAGGTACTTTAATTGCTGGCACTTCACATGACGATAATCGAAGGCAACTCATTCAACTGGTTAAAAATTCCGAAGCTACTGTACACAATCTGAAAACCATGGCAAACAGCAAATCTATGCACGATCCGCATGGAAAAGTTGCCAAATGCTCGACTGAAATACTTGCTTTGATTGTGTAAATGTGAAAAAAATGTATATCCTATTTTTTTTCAACTTATGTATTCGCCGAATAAAGGAAATAAAAAATCCTGGCATATCACTGTCTGAGTCGAGTATTAACTTCTGAAAATTACAATAATTTTATAATTTAATCCGGATCATACTATAAATTCTGAAATTCCTCATTTCAGTCCGTGGTATTAAAAATGAATTATTTATTAAAAAAATGAAAAAATTCCCAAATTCTCCATATTTTACAAACTTTTCTGAAAAAATGAAGTTGATGATTTTGTAATTGTTTAAGAGTTGGAAATAAATAAACAGTTTACGGAATTCGTAGCTTGAAGTAATCCTACTCTCTAGAAATAAATAAAGGATATAATTACCTGAAGTGTGATAATCCATTTTGAATCTCCGATGCAAAATTCACGGTGAAAATGAATTCTGTACAATTGCATCGGTCAGGTAATACTCATTATATATTTTCTAAATGAAAGTTACGTCCAAGTATGTACAACGATGAATATGAAATTAGAATTTTTGCAATATACATAATATCTGATTTAATATTTTCCGGCCATGTGTGCCTGATAAACGTACAACAGACAACAGTGTACTAGTAGAATATTATTATTATATGTAGTAACATTAAATATATAACGTATGTGAATTTATACGATTATATCTATACATAACTATACATTTTCGTGATTGTTTTGTTTATATTATTCTGGTATTTTTGTGGATTTTATAGTCTTAGAGTTGAGGAGAAGAGGGAGATGGGGCAGAATGAATCTTTATTCCATTCTCATCATCTCATAAAAAAAAATATTATAAAATAATTCAACGTCAGAAGTTCCACCGAAATTTCTCAGATTTTCGCTATTCGACGAGGAGACAGAAAATATTTAGCAAACGAATGTGTGAATACATTTTTATTAAAATTTTTTGAAACATGAAAATTAAAAAAAAATCGCCAAATTAGTAATTACATGATTCATTATGCCCTGTTCACCCCTCCTTATACGAGGCACTTCACATCAATTCAAACAGCTGTAACTTTTGGATTGAGAATCCAGTTTCTTAAAAATATTCATGGCAATACAACCCCTGATTGATAGCTCTTGCTTGTCGACGCGAAGTGTCTCATACGAGTGAATAACATTTACATTACATTCATGTTAGTTATCAATTACTCATCGATAGACGATACACATATTACATTGAGATAGTTATGGTTTTCAGGCCATTACGGCATAGCGAGGGGGAATGTCATTTGATTTCCTTCTTTTCCGTATTTATTTTATATTTATAAAAATAAAATTTCATCGCATCCTGAAGAACTTGTCCACTCAGACGGAAAGAATATCTAGTAATGATTTATTTCTCGCAAACCAGTCATATCTCGTATATTTACAATACGTGCATTTGCCGGAGAATTTCAGTAGTATATTATTTCCGTGTGAATTACAATAATAATTGTTCCAACGTTTAGTTATGAAAATACATCGTAATTTTGTAAACAGGGAAATTGTTGATGATTTTCAGGGAATCGATTGAAGTTAACAATTGAATTTCACAATTCTCCCAATAAAACGTAAAATTCAATGATGGAACGTAAATGAGAGGACGTTATTTTCGAAAAACCTCTCGGTATTTCTAACCACCAGTGAAAAAACATCACGTATTAAAATCACCTTGCACACCACATAATGATCGAACCTATCGAACAATCTCTACAACATAGTCAATGATATTTCAATTGAAAGATTCCACTAGCGAAATCTAAAAAGTCCTTATCTACCTATGAAAAATCAATTTGGTTTTATTTCCTTAATAACTCTAACGCTTTTGTACAGAATAAAGAGGATACTGAATCGTCCTAAATATCTTTCAGTTTCTCAGCAGATAAAACAACTGGCGGAATGCCCTTCACAAAAAAATGCATTTACTCATGATCTTTCACTGCTTCAATGAAAGATGAGTCATATCTAGTTTCACGACGTACACTTTGGAAGCCAAATCAACAAATAACTTTCTAATTGCAATGAGCCCACGTGAATAACGTGCTCCCACGACTTTTATCGAACGCAAGGTGCAATATATATTCCAATATATACGCGTCAACCTTTTATTTTCAAATCACGTATGAAAGATATTTTTTTTTTCTCACTATTTCCTCCGAATACGTGACAGAACGGAATTATCAGGCTGCTTCCTCCATTTTAGATCTCATCCATCTCTTAATTACATCAGATAATTGACGATTATACCGAAGAAATGTCACACAGCCCCGATAATCGACGTCTTCAAAGATAATAATACGAATATATAATATACAGCATTGTGATTCAATAATGCTGAACAACAGGTATAAAATTATACTCTAAAAATACGTATGGACATCTTTGTTAATTGCTGAATGATTTGCTACACCGATACAATATCAATATTTCATGAATAAGTAATGCTCTCCATTCGTTCTTCTCAATATCAGATCAATCAAATATCAGATACACTGCTAGAGTCATTAACTATTGCTTATCCATTTTTATATTTTAATCTATTGCATTATCTTTCTACTGTCGAATCGCACGTCCATGTGTTTTTCTGCTCCCATCGATTATAATTAAAATAACATATCAATCATGCCACTAGGTAAATTGTACGTTGCATTACAATTAATCGCAGATTTTATTTCCATTCCCACTGTTACATCAATTTATCGAATACTTTCAAGAGTTCAATACTGCGATTACAACGAATTGGAACATTTATCAATCAAATTAATCAAAATAAGTATAAAAAAGAAGTCAGTTTTCTACTAGATCTCTCTGTTTTACGTAGAAGTATTAACAGTCCTATCTACTCTCTCCCTAAATCATGACGCATATTTCATTGATGCGTCATGATTTTTACCGTAGAGAAATGAGAACGAGAATTCAAAAGAAAAATATCGTATAGTAAGGTAGTGTGGAAAGGCGTATGGAAACACGAGGCAGGAAGCTGTGGTTTCTTCGACTCATTCTATATAACACGCGCGAATGTTCGTATCTAGATTCAATTTATCAAGGTGTCTTAATGTGACTAATAAATTGACAGGATTTTATTCTAAGGAACACGCGTTTATATAGAAACGTCAGGTTGTAAAAATTTTTCCCCTGACCTGCAGGAGTGGAATTACTTTAGGGGATAGATATGGATTATTTAATATGGACTTGGTAGATTAAATTAAAGTTCTAAATGTGCTGAAAGGAAATACTCGTTTCGTACGAACCTCGGGAGGATCCCTTTAATGAAATTAATTGTATCATTTTTTTCATTTCTTCAAGCTCCGGTGCGTCGGTTAAATAAATCGTCAGATAAAACGAACATAAATTTAGGTCAGCGGATTATTTTAACGCGAATTTATCTCAGGTAGGGGAATATCAAAATAATTTCTAGGTTTCGTCAGTGTCAGCTTGCATGAAGTAATTAATTGAAAATCCCGAATATGTACGTTTTCAGCGGATTCTTCAGTTTTATCTGTGAGAAGTGAAAAGAATGTAGCTGAGAGCCCTCAGGCTGTGCCCGGTTATTTAACATGAGTTTGAAACAAATTCCCTTGAATATGAAATTAATAAACAAAACAAAAGATATTATTAAACATGAAATTTCGCGATGAACGTGAATGAATAAAAAATGCTTTCATGTATTCAATTTCAAATCCATAAAAAAAAAATCTGAATTCAATAAAAAAAAAAATTGAATGGCTTTGAAAAAATTATTCCATTGAAGGGACGACAGCATTCGAAAGAGTTGATGGAAATATTTAATAATGAATCATTTCTAGATGAAAAAAATCTACCAAGTCGCCTCACTCACACGCGCACACATTTCCAAGTGAAAATTATCGGTCTGTATCGAAATGTTCGACCAGCGAACCGCTCCCATTTAATATGCAACATGATTAAACATTAGTACTGGCATTAATGTACAGATGAAATAAAAATCAACGACAAATGGGGCAGGGGAGGGACCTAAAATTTGTATTGGGTCCCCCCAGGCCCGTCTCATTCAGCTGGAGTACTGGCTGCCCACCTATCAAATTCAATTCCCGAATCAGGACTCAGGCCGAGATCCAGTGGACTCAGAAAACTCGGGGCTGGACAATTGCATGGCCCATTGGGCTGACAGGCCCCAATGCATCGCTGATTATTGCGTTTACGATCGTCACGATCCCTCAGCTCGCGCTCAAAGCTGTGCAGCTGCTCCATGAAATGAAAATTCGGTGCAACATTTGATTTTCTACTTCGCACTAGATTAAACGCGTCGTTCAGACTCAAATTGCACTTGTGCATTAGATATGCTATTGTTATCGTGACAGATCGCGATACACCGGCTAGGCAATGGACTAGTATACCCTTGTCCAAATTTCGTGCTTCCTCTGAAAAATTTCAAGACAAATTTACATTTTAAATATATTCTCATAATTCAATCCGTAGAGAATTCATGGGATTTTCCAGGGAAAGGATCAGAATTGGATGAAAAAATTTCTGGAAACAATTATTTTATTATCAATATTCATTAAATGCGAATTGAAACTCAATTATTTGAATTCACCCGATGAATTATTGGAAGGTGATGAATTGTTTATGAATAAAAAAGCTCGGATTTTGAGGGATCAATGAATTTGGTAATTACTCATTGTGCAGCGTAAATATTTGATGTTTTAATGTGCAACATGAAAGGGAAAAGACACAACGGAATGAACGAAGACATAAAGGGAAAGATATGACCACTAATAACCCATGAAAGGAACTGACAATTGCATGTACATAAATACCCATAACTACAAGCACAGATCTTATCCCACCTTTAAAAAAAAATGGTAAATAAGATAACAATGCTTTCATGTTCAACCGTTTCCGTCGCCCATGTAAGTACACTTTCTATGTTCCAAAGCGGATATCCGTTGTTTAATTGTCTACTGCGCAGTGGATATTTCAGTGTTGCTCACCATATGGGAAAATTGCTATTCATAAGAAATCCCTACTACTAGGCATTTCAGAGCAAACGCAGTCCTTTCGCACCGGAAAATCTATTTAAGACACGCCCAATCCGGATATTCAAACGTCAAGAGGAAATAGTATAATCGTTCTTGAATTGTAATCCATTCATGATCCGTTGAAAAAATATCCAACTTCACTTTCAATACACGACACTCCATATCTGGAAATCTACGAATAATACGCCATTTTGTATGAGAAACTTTTTTGCAGAGGAGATAAATATCTGCAAAAAATTTTCAACACAAAATTCTCTATCTCGCTCAAGTACCGAGATATTTGCGGGAAACTAATCATCCCTGGAGTGAAATTTACTTGTTCTGTTCTACCACTCTACAGAAGCATTCCTACTCAATTCCATTTACGACTTTTATACAATCAGCTCGATTGAACCTCGGGGGGGGCATCTGCACGGTGTTACTCACGGATTAAATTTTACGTTTACGTCGAATGCCAAGAGACCATTGAACTCCGTTTATTATGGTAACATAGTGGGGCATCAGAAGCATACAAACTAGGGGTCAGGTACAATAAGTTACGAGAAGGAGATTAATCTAACTTTCCTCGCTGAATTACAACCGCCTAATGATTCCACAGGAACGACCACCAATTAATGATTTTCATAAATTATTATAAATGAATTATCCGGTTGAATTATCCCACGCAAATTAATTCTCTCTCTCCATCAATTTTTTTCATTATTTAATTGAGTGATTTTTTGGGGATGAATTCTGCAATTCAAATAATAGACAAATGAATTCTTACCGATGAATTGAATAGCCTGTGGAAAGAAGCTAGCCAAATTCTGACTCCAGTGATCGCTGATGGGTATCTGCATGTATTTTATGGCACCCGCGCTTTCAAAAACATTTGGCAGGTCGGGTGTTACATTAAGAATGTACTGTATCCGATGGCGTGCCAGGGCCTCGTGATCCTCGCTGTTTGCTGCATTGCCGAGATATAGATGCGGTAGAATTTCCACGGGGAAGTCTTTATCCTCGTCTGGGCCTACTTGTAATCCAAAAAAAAATCAAGTCATTCTATCGTTAAAAATATTTAATTCAAAATAAAACCGTTAAATCATTTTAATTGCTACTCAAAAGTCAATCCAAAGAAAATCATTGAGAGTTAATCAATAATAATTTGACATTTCCCTATCAGACTTCCGCTGAAATGTTGATTTAATTATAATCTCAATTAGTATTCATAAATATTTTTAATTGAGTAATTAATGTACGTGTGGGCTTGAAGGAAAATGTCAAAAGAATTCTCGCAGCTGGGGGTAATTCATACAAAAAAATTGCAATGAACAATTAACAAAGACTGGAAATTGTTTTTGTAGCTAAAAATATTTCCGACAGAATCCATTTTTTTCTGGATCCAATTATCCAGACTGCTATCAGTCTGTTAAATTTTAATTGTACACTCGTGAATTCATATCATCAACTTATCAGTGGGCAATGACTCAATATCTGAGTCAACTGTTCATATCTTACCGACAGAATCGCAAGTGCTATCGCTATCACTGTCGGAGTAGGCTCTTGTAGGAGGTGTGGAAATTCTCAGCGATCGTAATCCCATCAGTTCTCCAACATTGGTATCCTGACCGGTTTGTCCCTCAGTATTTGCTTGACTGCCCTCACACCACTCTGGATATCGGTCTCGAAATGCTCCAAAGCCTCCTACAACATCAAGTTTCACACATCGATTATATTTCACTAGCGATTTTTTTTTTTTCAAATAATCCATTTCCCATCCGCCAACGTCAGACATTTTTTTAAGAATCAAAAAGAATTAAAAAATATTTCACCACCTGGCAACTCGGGCCCGCATAAAGCCTGAGGATTGTTAATGCCATCATTTTTTTTTATCTCTTTCACTTGCTCATTGTAACGAAGCTAAACTAGCTCAATTGATCGATTTATTACTGAACTTCGAATATTAAAAAATCAGTGTCCGTTATGCCCTGTAATAATTACGTTTCATTTTCATGAGTTTATTTTCCTCTCGGTGCGGACTTTGAAATTGAAATTCGCTCTTCCTTGAGAAAATTCTGTTTCAATTCAATTTATTTCTCCTTTGATGTTACAGAAATTCCCATTGTTTTTCATCTAGACCAGCCAGTGGTTTCTCCCACGTTTCCCGTACTAATGAACATCAGGATATAAATAAATAAATAATAATAGATTTCGTATTCTCGTCTGAAAGCCTTTCCAATTACTAATCCATCTTTTAATACAATTCTTCATTTTTATTTATAATTATATGTCACTTGAACTCGTAGCGGGTGAAAAAAAAAATCGGCTGATTCATCCAGAAAAAGACGTTTCATTCGATTCGAGGGGAAAAATCTATGGAATTTGAGGCGTCTCTGAGAATATAAAATAAATTCCTCGAGAATTCCAGAAAGCCAAGAATTTAACAATAATTTTTTATTTAACCGTCTCGATTTTTCCATAAAATCATTTTCATCATTCCAAAATGTCAATCATTCATTTCTAATTCCCATATCACTAACAATCTCAATTAATCCAACAATTGATGAATTTTATAAATTTAATATTGCATAATGTTATTATCACTGTAAAACCATAAAAATCATTGCAATGAAAAAAAGTGAGGAGTGACTCCCCGATATATCAGAACTAATTTCTCTCCAGTGGCTACGAAACCTGTCATAATCCCGCCATTTACGCGCGTGCAAAACAAAATGTTAATATATGTAAATTCCACCTACAGAGCAAGAATGAATAAAGATCTCTGAGAGGGTGAATGGACTGGCTATACCCTAGGCGTTCCTGAGTGGTTGGCCATCGAATCAACAGTGAAATCAGATGTCAAAGGGAAAAGAAAGGAAAGCCTAACGCCAACTCCAAATCAATATTTCATTCACAACTCCATGCCGGCTGGCTCGACCACCAGTTCAGCTGATATCTCACCGATACAATCACGTGATGAATACCCAACATTTCCGGTCTGATATGCCCTCGACAAACGATGATATCATCCCCGAGACATCCCACCCCCATTTCTCCTCCTCCTGAGATCAATAATTGTGTAATCACTGGATTTAATTTCTCCCGATTTATAACCGGAGAATTAAATTCCGTCTCATTGACCAATAGGGTCGCCCACACGATAATCCAACCATCCGTACACCCATACACACCCATAAACACCCATAAATCCAATGTAGATAAACATGAGACAGCCCCCGAAGTATAAAAAACATTAAAAAAATAATTCAGCAGCCAAGTGGTGAAAGGAGACAAGTTGCATTTGAGTTTTTCGTAAATATCTCAAAAACCAAGGGAGATATGAAATTTTTTGTCATGACCTTCCTTATACCTCGCAATTATCTCCACAAAAAACCTCTCAATAAAAATTTCATCATCTCCCGTAGATCCGGAGATATTCCGGCTTGAATCTTCTACTCCCCGAAAAAATGTCAATTTGTTTATGCAAAATTGAATAATTGTCTCACCAATGAGTGTAGCGACGCATCCACCGCAGTTCCTGAGTCGCCTGCTGAGCACCTGAATAGTTTCGCCCTGATGTCCTGGTGGATCCGTAGTATCCCCAACGAGGATAAAAGTCCCCCTGTTATCATCATCTCCATACAAAAAGGCTTCAACCCTGTTCCTCAGCTCAATAGATCTTATTGTCGCTAATAAGTCAACCTTGCCAGCAGCTAAACGCCTCAACATAATACTGGGTATAGCCAGAGACACTGATCCCCTGACATGAGCCTCTAAAAAGTCCGAATGGCCCCTGCAATCGAGTATCAGGAGCCTCTCAGGTCCACCCTGAGACCTCAATTCCCTGAAGAGCCACTCAACCCTCACAAAGCCCTCCTCGCCCATACCCTCCCCCGGCATTTTTACTCACTTCCCCTCATACACCCAAACCACCATAAAAATTCCCAAAATTAATATCCCCTCAAAAAAATAAACGATCAATTATTCACCAGAGACCAGAGGTGCGATTATCCCGTCTCGTTTTCCCCATTATTGATCGAGACAACGTATTTAGTCGGTGTATCACAACCAGATAAAACAAATACAATATTTAATTCCACCCTACAACATCCAATCCCCAACCCAATTCACTCCATCAACGACTAATTACTCTCCAATCATCAATCAACAATACATCATCAATACATCATCCTGCGTATTTATCATCCACTCATCCCTCACGCCACAATAGCCATTGACAATGAGAAAAAAAATAACTCGCGTCCTCTGATTCTCATGTTTTCAATCTCTGCTGGATGGATGCTGCGCGAATAATGGACCAGTTCACCCAATTTTCAATTTCCTTCCCCAGTTTATTATTTATCCTGCATTCCACCCTATCCACTCCAACCGGCACTTCATTCCGCCACTGATCTTTCACTTATGTCTCTCATCACAGTTCAGTGCATCATCACCGATAGGAGATGAAGAAATAAAAAAAACGATGGTATTAACAAATTGGAGCTGTTAATTACACCAGTCACTGGGAATTTGGAGGATCGGTCGAGCCGATGGAGATTGATCACTGAATGTTTTAATATTAATGTCACACAGCACTCCCACGGTGATATTTAACCGTCTTGATCAAGCCACAATTGTCCCTGGTTTATCAGAGGCTTGTGGAACTTGTCAAGTGCCCACGATGGTTGGAGCGGAGAGGCAGCCACACCTTGTCACTAGCGTCCTTCCTTGGAGAATGGGCAAATGGCGTCTGCTACGATCAGCGCAGAGAGGAATAATCGTGTTCCATTGGTTGAAAGTCACATGGTACGGGGCTTGCCACCAATCGGATAGCAGTCTGACGTCAGTTCATTGACAAAAGATGTTTTCATTAACGAGGCGTGGGTTGTGTTCGGCTGTTGGGGGGGACACGCAAGTGGTAAATAAGCACTGGAGGGCGAGGGGATTTCAGCTCGACATATTCTACACCTACAATATATTCGGGATTACTCCATTTTTTTTTTTTATCATCCAACCCCGGGTCGTGGTGATTACTCATTATTTTTGGGGGTTTATTGCGATTTTATGGAAATTCTCAGATGGATTCATCAATGGAGCTCTGGCGAGAGGAGTGGGAGTTGATGGGATTTTTTACCAAGAGAGAATCTTATTTCCTTTGAGGGGAATAACTCCAGACGCTTCTGACGATTTCTCCAGGGGTTCTTGGTGGGGGGACATCAATGGAGCGACCCGCACTCGGCGAGGACGAATTTTTCGGGCTTTTCGGGAATTTATGGGTAAATTCCTGACGGAGTGAGGGGAAATCATGGCATAGGATGTACGTGGTTCTCATTCTCCGGGAAAATAAAATCACCGACAAAAATAAAATGTTATCTACTAAATTAAATAACTGCACATGTAAGGACAAAATTATTTCCAATCCTCTCCAAAAATTATCGATCGCACAATTTTTATTTCAGGTCAAGTAAATTTTACGATCACCTGAAAATATAAATTAATGTAAAACTGGAGTAAAGTACTGGTTGAAAATAATTATTGAAAATAATTTTCAATTATAAATTGAAACGATGAGGGGAATCTTTTGCCAATGAGTCTCAGGTATTCATTGAATTTCTGTAATTAAATGAATTATGTACAGAATGAGAACTGGGCTGGAGATGTAAAGGAATCGATTGCGGGGGTGGAAAAGAGTGGGGGGAATAGTAAAGCCCGGTAATAGTATCTTTGGAGTTTGCTTGGGTATATGTCGAGGTGCGGGTGGGTTGCCGTTCATATATTGTAGAAGCGTGGGTTGGCATTCCATTCATTTCACGAGGATCACGGATAGGGAGGGGGGCAGGTGGGGGGGCGAGGGGGGGTTCAACGTTGTTAAAGATTTTTTACGTTTGATCGCCCACCACAACTCCATCCCCCCACCCACCGAATGTCAGTGCAATGAAGGCCTGGGTAGACACGAGATGTATACTAATGTTCAGAAACTCAACATATGGTTACAGTTTTTACTTTATGGATTTTCTCGAATTGGATTTAAGATTTATTTTTCACGGCCATTCGGATTTACTGGAACGTGGGTGGATGGTAATTGGAGAGGTTTTTTTCAGCATTATGTTTTTTCCAGATGATTATTTTAATATTAATGACGTGAATACACGTGGAGGTAATCAATGATCTGGGGGGACGAATTGGAATTATTTGGAATCAAAGAATTTATTGGGGATTTATTTTTTTTTGGATTTAATGGGACACTCGAGAATTTTTTTTTTTATGAGTTACTGTAAAATATTCAGTGAGTATTCAGATTTTTGTGGCGAATGGTTTTTCATTTTTAAATATGAGGGAAATTTTCAGAAACAGTTGTTACCTTGTTAAGAAATAAATTTATTGCAATAAACATTCTGCTATCATTACAAGTACACGTATAGATAATCAATGATTCGAGAATAACCGAAAGTACTCGATACAAAAAGATTATGATCGAACATATCGAGATAAATTTCCATCTTCAAGAAAATCAGACTGATGTTTTACTAAAATCAATTCCCCATCCGCAGATAGAACGAAAAAATGTCTGTTTGCAATAAGTGCACTAAAAACGTAATCTTAATTAAAATCTCTCTAATAAAAATCAGCATATCAGTCAACGAAACAACATCAACGCATGTTCAATAAGTAGTAGTCACATGATCAATTATTACAAATCGTCGTTGCACTTACAACTGACCTTTAATACTGCTGGGTATTCTTCAATAAAACATCCAGAGTTTTAATGTCAACCACACAATATCGACAAATTAATACTGTTTTCTCGATGAAGTTGTTCACTATAGTATTCGGTCAAGTTATTACATTCGACAAATATCTATATTAAATGAGAAATGCATTTAACATATCAAAGAAAGCAGTTGAGAGCAGCGAAATGGGTTCTAAATAATGTTTGAACAATCTAAAAATAATACAAGATCAATTATTCTCGATTGGGAATACTGGAGATATTTAAATCCAAACAAAACTGAATAATTGATAAATGAAAAATTGCTCGATATGAGTCCTCACGAAAATGCATCTGAATATCCATTCCAAAAATGAATAAAGTCAACCATCAACTTATCCACACGGACATATAAAAAAATAATCCACTTCACACCATAATTGACAAGTAACAATTCCTGGAAATGAGAAATATTAAGTACAATCACAAGTCTCAAGTGCCCAGATGAATAATTATCCAAAGTCCCTGAATAATTAAAATACTTTCTCAATTGACAGGGATCATCCAGATGTTTCTCGTCCTCCGATAAAATTTCCCCGTGAAGTGTTCGATATTTTATGCGTATCTTTGATTTTTTTCGATGATAATTGAGGACAGGGTAGATTGCTCGATTTGAAATTTCAAATTCGTCTCTACCCCGTTGACATTGTGAAATGATACTCGCCAAACGTCTCAGCGAGCCTAGTCGATCCACCTCCATAGTCTCATGTAAAGATAACAATTCCTCCTTAATCTACTTATCACAATTTTGAGGTAGCCTCACACACCCTCTGCCCTCGCTTTTAACGCCAAAGGCTTGTAGTAATGACAATGTCAATTATTATCACGGAAGCAATCAATCACACTGTTGGTATAAACACCCACTCTCATTGCCCATTCATTTTTTTATAACTCTGACCGCCAGTTACTAGAGCCTGGGGTGAACTTCTCTCAGTGGTGAATGGGAAATAGAGTCACTCGGATTCACTCCAACTTCGTCATGTTTATTCAGTCGTTGTGCTCGTCCTTCCTCTTTACTCCACATCGGACTGGACCAGAAACAATCATTTTCTCTTTCAAGTACTGGTAGGCTTTGAGACGAGCATCAGCGAAATCCTGATTATTAAATATTATACTCATTAACTACTCGTTAATCACTCGTCGTCGTACCGAATTGTTTACAATAAATTATGGAGCACTCACCCAGTATCCAAAAGGAATTTGCGAGTGTCGAGCATTGACAATACTCCACAGCCCCCACACCAGATGACTGATAATCGTAAAGACTTTAACTTCATCCATCAATTTCTCCTCTTCAGCTGCACTCTCCTTGCCGATGGTTCTCAAGTAATGTCTGATGAAGTGGAGCTATCAAGAGAAAATAAATCCATATTACTCCGGTGACCGCTGAGAAGTGGAAGTAGATAAAAAGCTACTATATTACAGAGACTTCATAAATTCCTCAAGAATTGAATTCCCAAGTAATTATATTTCCAGATAACTGCGATAATTCAATGATGAGTTGAAAGAAAACATGATAAAACCCACAACAAAACAATGAGATTCTACAAATTCCCACATTAACATTAACATTATAAAAAATCGAAAATGAAATCAGTAGTGAAGTGATAAAAACGTAGCAATTGGACTTGTTGATATTTTTTTTAAATATCTCGGAATCTAATCATTGTAAGCCCTGGTGACAATGAATCGAGACTCTAAGATATAATGGACATCAGAAATACTGATAAAAGGGTAAACTGCCCCCCAACGACCAAAACATACCAAGCAATGGCAATATCATAGCGCCCTTCAATTCAATTTAGTTATTCCCGCAGAATTAATGCCCGAACTATTTATCGATTTTGATTAATTCATTTGATTATTGAGAGTGCGTGTACAAGGTACTCTAGTGGTTGTTGAGATGTAGGTTGCTCGCCGAATTGTTGAATGGCCGACACCCTGGCCGTCTCTGTTGAATTCCACAAGGGGCCAGCATAATGTTGCCGATGCCATTATCACCCGTCATGAGTGAAGATACCCAGGCCTTCAGCCTTGTCTCAGTACTGAGTGGTCCTGTGAAACTAACATATACACACGCAACACACGCCAACGTCCCCCCTACCACCCCCTCTCTTTAAAAAAAATCTATCCCCCATGTGAGTACTGATTTTTCCCTTAAAATTATCAATTAAAATTATCCAAATGATTCAAATGATTGACATTATTCAAATTATTGCATCAGCAGCGTACACGTGACCTTACAGAATCTATTAAATCGATATCGATATAACAGAAATATCTCGAATGAATCGATGAATTTTTTTTACTCACTCTGTCAAAATTCCGTGCGTCACTCGGTCGAAAAGAATTTTTCTGACAATTCTGGGGGATTCCACAATTGCCAGAAAATTTATTAATGGATTAGTGACATAATTTATTACATTAATTCGCTAGTGATCAGTCTGTAAATGATCGCAGGTACGCCCCTCTTCTACCGAATGGTCAGTCGTATGGAATCAAGCGATTTGAAATATGATAAAAAAAAGTGATGTGTTAAGTAATTGGAAAATTGTCCTTACCCAGGAGCAATTTTTATTGATCTGGTAAAATAACTCTTGTCAACCCATCTGACCCCCCATCGCGCAACTTACCTTTTGCTCATCCGAGGGCTCGGCTCCTTGTCTCTCGTAGTAGAATGGATACTCAGGTGCTGTGTAATCGTACTGCCACTCGACAAAGTGATTTGCCACGTCGAATCCACGATAATTGTAGGCCGAGTACTCGAAGTCTATCAGCACTACGTCGCGCTTGCGGGTGTTTTGACGAAGGAGAATATTACCTTCCTGGGTGTCATTGTGGCAGAAAACAATTTCGTGCTTTTGCTGGCTGACAAGATTTCTGGAAAAGAAAAAATCATCAATCCTCTTGCCTTATCTACGTCATGATGCTGATTACGAATATCTCAAGGACCGACGTAAGACAAATCGTAAATACTCACGATGAATTACCAAGTCGAGTGCTAACGATTTCGATCTGATTCGATATTTTTTTGATAAAAAACGATTTATCGTTGCTCGATCATTTCTCCCGATAATTAATCGGTTTCTCTCATAATTAATTTTCATTGTCAAGTGCTTGAAGTGAGTAAGAAGATATAATTATTCGGTACTCACCTACACCAGGCGATCTCCTTTCCCAAATTCATGGACCTGATCTGATTGACGATGTCCATCTGCTTGGCATCGACTTCCTCACAATTTTTTAAGACATCCTCAGCAGTGCTCAGCCAATTTGCCATTGTGTCCCACATCCACGTGGGCTCTTTGTTCAGTGGCACTTGCATTCTGTGAATCTGTGCCATCTTCTCAGCAATCAGAGCACTCAATTCAGGATCAGCTAGCTCCTTGGTGAGGAGTGGACGAGCTGGTATGTACTCTTCAATTCTTCCACCAGGAAAAAGACCGTGGAGCTTTGGTCCCAGCTTTCTCTCTGAGAGTAGAGCAAATATAACGGACTCGGTTATCATACCCTCCACGGTTTTCTGTCCATGCATTGGACCGTAGAATCGAAGAAGCACCTGACGAGGTTCACCGTGTGCTGGTGCTGTATCTTCTGGCAATTGAACCAGGTACATCCAGTTGCTCAGACCACCGCTGCAATTAAAAATTCAATTTATGTTATTCACTATTCAAATATCTGGAGTGGTTTCAATTTTCTCTGTAATATTGGCAATTAATCTGTCAGCAATTGAATGACTTTGTTATAAAATATGATCTGTCAATTAACACATGCTCCTGTGAAATCATCCACAATTTTCCTACAACAGCTGAGTCTCACTGGTGAATCATTAAAAGTTCTCTTTTTCTGGAAAAACTGGTGACGAATAACATCAGACGAATAACATGAGATTAACAAACCTTATGTGCTTGACGAGGACATTATCAGAGTCCACATGCTTCCAGATGCCAGCCAGAGAGTCACGACAAATTCTCGCTGCAGTTGACCTCATCTCGGGGTTAGAATCGGACATCTTAAAGCAAATAAATTTTTTATTCAACCGAGGTTAACGAACCTTGAATCGATCACATTACACGATCACTTCAGTCAGTAATGATAACCCTAGCAATTATTCTTATCATCGTCAGAAAATTCCACGCGCGGTTTATTTCTAGATAACGAATGTATCAATTTTTTACAGTACCATTAATCCCATTTTTACAGCTCTATATAACCGAGTGGTGGAATTACTGCGGATCATTTGCGGATATTTGGTGTCTTATCGCGTGGTGTTTGCCGTTGGGGAATAAATCGGATGATATGCGAAACATTCCAAATCTTTTTAGGGGAGTATAAAGTGACAGCTGTTATTCAGCGGCTTAGGACTTGGATGGAGCAATTACTGGCACATGATATTCGAGGTAATGACAGGTGATCTGGAATTTTTCGGGGGATAATTAAAGTTTTCACCCACCCAATGAATTTTTCGTGGTGCGGCATATGGTCTACCTAATGAAATACGTACGGATTCCTCTAGTAATTCACTGTGCGAAATCCGCAGTCTTGTTGTCAATTTTTCAATTCCCCTCATCATCAATTATTTATTTATTATAGTCGAGATTTGAAGGGTTAAGGGAGCAATAAGTCGACGTGTCACTAGATTTCTATAGTGACCTGAAATGAGATTTGAATCGATTTTTAGGTAGTCAGGAAGGCTAGAAATGGCACGATTTTACACGAGTGCCTGCACGACGATGTCCGAGTGGTTTTTTGCATTTTTATACTCGAGAAAAAATATCGCAGCGGATTTTCGATATTTATTGTGCAATAATCACCGATAAATCGCATTAACAATTTCGGTTTTACCAGTTGCAAAAATTATTTCAGTTGAAAATTCATTTAATTCAGAGAGAAAATTACAATTAATTTTTTTTTACAAATTTTTTATTTATTTAAATACGAAAATCGAGAGAAATATTACAAGTGTTTGTTTTTATTTAATTATAGGTCAATAGGTCTATGGGCATTTAATTTTTTTCTTGGAATCCCTCCATTTCAGAGGTCGAGAATTTCTGGGATTTTTTTTTCCTGGAATCGACCCTTCTAATTGGATTAACTCGACCGATTTTATTTTTCAGAATTTTTTTCCTGGAATTCTACTATTCCAGAGGTAATTCTTTTTCTCTCAAATAAAATATTCGATAGTTCTCAATGAGTGTCTGGAATTTAGGAGCATTTTTTTTCCTGGAATCGACCCGTCTAATTGGATTAGCTCGACCATTCAAAAAATAAAATACGAATATTGAGATAAAAGTTTCAAGTGTTTATGTTACCTAAGTGGAGAGACAAATTGAATTATGCAACTCTTCTGTCGGCATTTCATTTCCGAGAATTTTTTTTTCGAGGCCAATGGCTTTTAAATTTTTATTCTTATTTCGGTGTGTTCATCGATTCGTGAGTGATTTTTAGGAGTTCAAGGTCATTCTGAAGAATGAATAATTTTCCCTAGACAGGTGATCCGCGAAATTTACAAATTTACATTTAAACATTCGAGTATCCAAAAATGTTTTTAAAAAAATCGAGTGCTTAACAATAATAAATAATTCACTTTACTCCAGTCATATAATAATTATTATTTTTTAATCAACATCGCGAGGAGAAGGTTATACAACACATATGATGATTTCGTTTGAAAGGCCAATGTCCAAGAGATTGAAAAATCTGAAACGAACGAAACTGATGACCTCAGGATGATCCCATCAAAATTCAGAGTTGAAAAACATTCCAATATTCGACTTTCAAACTGACACGTGGCATGACCTGATAGTTTGTTTACACATTCCTGAATGCAGACAGTCTCACTAACTTAATAATCAGAAATGGAATTGAAAATAATTCCTTCAAGAATCATTAAACGCTCCGAAAAAAATATCAGTAAAAACCACTTCAACTTCAAAAATGGTATTCCAGTCGTCAAGACATTCCCCGTAGATAATGAATTCTCTAAAATAAATCCATAATCACAAAAAAAGCTGAATCAATTAATTTTTTCAATGAAAGTCTTGATTTTCAGAACCCAAGAAATAAGAGATTATCTCGATTTCTTGATAAAAAAAATAGGAGAATAAAAAAAAATCCCGAGATTACTCATCGCCGATAAGAAAAACGAACGTCGACATATCAGAGCCACGTACCTCCGCTGCAATTACCAATGCGTCATTTCATATCGATCTATCGCAGGTGAAATACCCGAGAATTTCTCAAGTAATAAATCGAAGTAACAAGTGCAAAGTCCACATCACAGACGAAATTCAATTTTAATTCACATACCTTATTGCTGACACCCATTGTCTTGACAATATTGAGGCTTATGGAGCGAATTTCTGAGATTATTCTGGGCATTCACTGACTTTCACACTTCACTCTGCCACTGGAGTTGTCTGAGGAGCATCAAAATACCCAGAGAAAAAAGGAAAGGCAGAAGGTACTCGAAATATTTTTCCAAGTCTTCAAACTCTTCGAAGAAGTAGTGTGTTCTGTTCGATTTATTTCGTCAGCTCTCGCTGATATATGCCAGCTGGGAATTATTGATATTGGAGTCAAGGTAATGCACCTGTTCAAAACGACACACTGATGGTGAATGAGGGATAAATGCGGATAAAAGTGCAAGGGACCAAAGTTATTGCTTGTTGGTCACGTGGTGAGATTATCCAGAGTGGGGGATCTGGCATTCAGCCAATCGTATGATCCAGTCTGACTTTTTCACCAATCAGCTGAGCCCATTGGCAGATTATTACTATTTTTATTTATAAATCCGAAAGCAACATCAGTCCGGTAAAACGAATTTCAGGAACGCACTCGAAGAATTTCGAATGAATCACATGTTTTGTTGATGATTGGAGAATCCTTTCGATTTGAAGTTTTAAGGAGAACGAAATTAAATTTTAGTACTGCGTTTTATCGGTTCAATCGATTTTTTCATTTGCCTGAAGAATTGTAAATTTGTTTTATTTTTTTCATTAATTTCTTACAAAATTCTCGTGAAGTGATGGAAACTGGAGTTGGGTAATCGTCATCCTGACGTTTGCTTGTGGTGATAATCATCTTTTATGACATTTTTATGATAATTCTCTTATTATCGTGGTTCCATGATTGGACAATCACCGGAATTCGTCACTTTATGATCAATTCGGGGAAACCCCTGGGGGACATGCTTCAGGTTATTATTCAAAACAATCAGAACTACAGATAATTCAAGCTAGAAAATTGGACTTGATAATTCGCACGTAATTGTAACACGTTCTACATTCTGGGGGGTACAGAGGAATCAATATTTTTCCAAGAAATTCTCATTCAGTCGTAACTAAGACAATTATATACCTCCAAAAGATGATCCTTGAATAAATACTCGTTATTATTATTCTAGTGTAAAAACTAGTCCAGATTTTTTTACCACGTAAAAATAAATTCCAGGATCAATGAGTAATCAGTCAATTAACTGAGTAATCACTGTGCATGACTTTTGGAATTGAAACGTAATTAGGGAATGACGTGGTCGGATAAATAAAAACTTTAGAGACCAGAATAATTTTTAGTGTTGACCTCCAGAAATTGAATTCTTCTTCTCGACTTTTTCTTCTCTTCGGGAATAATTCGGGGATTGCAATTTCTCGAAAAGACGCGTGTTATCGAGTTCGAGGTCTCTTCAGATATTTCGAGGTCAGACTGAGGTACTCTTGTTGATAAAAATGAATGTTTGTTTCGCAATATATTGTTATCTCCAGAGTATTTTTTTTCACACTAACATTGAAACATTCAATTGTAAAACAGAGTACTCCAACTTTTCAATGAAGTACTAGTAGCAACAAGTCTTTCGATAACAATCTCCTACACATTGCAAAACATCCTGAGTGATTTAATACGTCAACACTCGATTAATATTCCAGTGGTTTGCAAATTAATTAATTATTCGCAATAACAGATCATACTCATGACTGAATTAATGACAGGTTGGAATGAATAGGTGTTTACACCCAATGGTACATTATTCTGATAAAGAATTAATTTCTTCATGCACCTGTCATGATTGTAGAATTTACCTGAAACAATGACACCAATTATCAACATACCCATACACTGAAGGTCGCAGGTCTTCAATAAAAATAATAAATAGTCCCTCCTTTCCCCATTTTGAGTTAGTCTAGCTGTGGGAGTAGACAGCACCACTCGTTTTTTCCCCATTGAAAAAATATTTAGGCGAGAGATGTTGTTGAAAATTTTCCTGATGGCTTTTGAAGTCCTTGGGTAAGAAAAATCACATCACGACTTACGTAACGATAGAATTCACACATGAAACTCGTTAACGACAATTAGCTGTATTTTTCCTCATTCATTAGGTTTCTTGAAAACCACGAGGAAACAATCCTCTAATTAATCCATTACCATTCTGTGGTTTTATTCCGTTTAAACAAAAAATAATGAACAATTAGCTCCTCTTTGCTGACTTATTCGAAAATATCTCCGGAACTCGGAGAGATAATTCAATTTTTGTTAATATCTTTTTCGTGGAGCTAATTGAGAGCTACAAAAAAGATATTACAAGAATTTCACTGGCTCTTT
Source organism: Fopius arisanus (assembly GCF_000806365.1). Lineage (NCBI taxonomy): Eukaryota > Metazoa > Arthropoda > Insecta > Hymenoptera > Braconidae > Fopius > Fopius arisanus. The sequence continues at coordinate 981,295 of NW_011887753.1, forward strand.
TAGTTTGACAGATATTTTCGAAAACTCATCTCCTTTCGTCAATTTTCTACTGTAAGGAGTTTAAGCAAATACTGCAACCGCTTTTTTATCAATTATTTATAATTAATATAACTGATACGGCTGTTAGTCGCTGAGGAAGTCGGCGGTTTTTGATAAAACATGTACGTGATTGCGTAAGGCGGTCATAAGATATGATCCAATGAGTCCAGTATTCTCTGTATAAAAATTGAGACATTACTTACGCTTATTGCGTAATAATTTAATTGGATATTAATTTTGGAATTGGAATGCAGCGTTTTAATAATTGATAATTGAATAAAATAAAGATTAGAGATGGGGAGAGAGTTGACTCCAGTTCAATGGATGTGAGGGCCTAAATTGGTTCAATGAAATAAATTACCGAATCTCGGCTTTCATTAAATTGTCACTGTATTTGTTGTGTATGTTTATTGGATGAGTTGAGATAAGCATTCAGTCGAAACAAGAGGCTTCCTCTCTTCACTTCGCAAGTATCAGTATCACTATCATAATTTCCTTTGGTGAGTCAAATGTTCAAATCATTGAAAACCAGAATAAGAAATCGGAGTCACTCATGACTTTTCTTGTAATTTTTTCAATTTGATTATCTAAAATTATGTGAAATGATTTAATTACTATTTAAAAATTGTTTAACAGACTCTTGAAGATGAGCCAAACACAAACGGCAGGGATCACAGTGCAGTCGTGGGGGGCGATAGATGGGGAAGAAATCAAAATGTTCACTCTGAGGAACAAAAATAATCAAGAAGTGGATATTTTAAATTATGGTGCTACCATCAGAGCTATTCGCACACCCGATAAAAATGGAAAAGTCGAGGATGTTGTTCTAGGGTTCGATAATATCGAAGGTATTAAAAAATCCTGAATTAAATAACAGCAAAATTCAACGAGAAACTCCTCTGATTTTTTTATTGAAGGGAAATGTCTCGAACTTTAAAAATTGATTATATCCCTAGAATTCCTCTTAATTAAATCCACAAATAAAAAATATTGACAGGCTATCTAAAATCGGATAATCCGTATTTTGGAGCGACTGTCGGGAGAGTTGCAAATCGAATTGGCAATGGGAAATTCATCCTGGATGGAGTCGAGGTAAATGTCTCCAAGAACAAGGCACCCAACACTCTTCATGGAGGTTTCAAAGGTTGGAATGCCAAAATTTGGGAATCAGAGATTCGAAACAACTCATTGGTGATGACATTATTGAGTGAAAATGGTGAGGAGGGATTTCCAGGGGCTGCAATTGCGACAGCGATCTTCAAACTCCATGACGATGGGACTCTGTCCATCGTCATGAAGACTTGTGCTACCAAAGCCACTCCAATCAATCTCACTAATCACAGCTACTTCAATCTAGCTGGACACGTATGTCACATTAATTTAATTTAATTGATGGCACGAGAAAAATTATTGTATATAAATAAATAATTCCAGGCAACGAATGCATCTCAACTCTACAAGCACTCGATGATGCTGAATGCAGATCGTTGGACAGTGACAGATGCAGATAGCATTCCAACTGGTGAAATTAGATCTGTCGCAAATAGCGTAATGGATCTGAGAACACCGAAGATCCTAGGTGACGTAATTCCCAAGGTGCCTGGTGGAGGATACGATTACAATTTCTGCATAATCGATGGTGAGAATAATGCAAACAGGAAACTAGTGGCAAAAGTCGTACATCCTGAGTCAGGCAGAACCCTTGAGGTCCATACCAATCAACCTGGAGTGCAACTCTACACCGCAAATTTTATACCAGACACAACGACTCCTGGAATCCTCGGAAAAGAAGGGAAAAGTTATTTCAAACATGGAGCTTTCTGTCTTGAGACACAGAATTATCCAGACGCTGTCAACCACGAGAACTTTCCTGATAGCATTCTGAGACCTGGAGATGTGTATCATCACACCGTTGATTATAAATTCGGAGTTAGCGCTTAATGACTGCATTAATGATTCATTATCGAATTAATCACTCAGTGCAATCAAATAATATTTATCTAAATGATTGCAATATTTTTTATTATCTTAATGGGTTGTATCGAGAATAAAAATTTGATCGTGACAATAATTGTGTCGATGAATGATTGAAGAGCAGAATTGACATATTCTGTACCTCTCATGATTTTTTAATGTGTATTGAGGAAAAATAAAGGAATCCCATGTTTTTTAATTGAAAAATATCTAGGTGTCTTATTTATTTAAACTAGAGTGAGGTAGTTTGAAATACTCAAGAGGTCAGCGATGGGGAGAGATTGACTTCTAAGGGATTATGCTTCTTCTTGACTAATCCAGAGTCAATGCTTTCCAGCAATCGATCTTCACGTTGATCTTTCACTGGAGCTGTTGCCGGTGTATAACGATCAGATAACCAACCCTCCACGTAATATCCAGCAAATCCAACGACACCAGCAAAAGGAAGTGTTACTATCGGGACGTATCGTCTCAGAACACCCATCACCCAAGGCCACATTATCGATTATTCAATGACTAGAATTTTTCGAGCTAGAAATTGATACACATTCAAGGTTTAACCTATAATTTTTTTTTTTTATTATGAATACATACACAAATTCCAGAGCCGCACGTTTTCTCCAGGGAATTATGCACCGAGATTAATCGTTTTTTTTTCTGACTGTTGATTTGATGATTATTGTTAAACAGAGACTTCTGGGGAATTTATTTCGTAATAATTGATGATTGTTGGAGGTGTGAGTATTGTTGCGGTGATTTAAAGGTTATTGTAATAGTTGAGATGTACTTTATCGGTCGAGATGAAATTTTTTCATTCAATATTTAATTTGATTTAAATCAGTTCGATAAAAAATTGTAAATGAAAAAATATTTTGCAGTCATTAATGACACGCATATTCCAATTTTTGTCATTTATTGAAAAAAATTCTCGTCTCGCCAAAAATAGACAATTCTCAATTCTATCTTTTATTCTTGTTTTTATCCATAAATAAATGACGGAAACACCAATGTAATCAAAAAAATGTAATTGTATTAATCAAACGACATCAAAAAGTATTCAGTGCCATAGGATCATCCTCATTTCCCTGGTACTCCAAAATATCGATTCTGGTTTCATTCTGGTGCCTCTGCTTATGAACTTTCAATGAACTCATCTGTGAAAAAGTTTTATGACAGAAGGTACAAGAGTACGGACGTTCCCCCGAGTGAATCCTCTCGTGCCTTATGATATGACTCTGATGGTAGAAAGTTTTATCACATATTCGACAGACATAGGGCCTCTCCTTGGTGTGAGTCCTCATATGGGACTTGAGATCAAACTTCTTGAAAAAGGATTTCCCACACTCCTCGCACACGTGATTGCGCACCTTCAGGTGATCCCTTCTCACATGCTCGTTTACCTGGGAAAGAGTTGGATAAACCCTGGGGCAAATTTCACATACGAATTTCTGGGGTCCATCGGGCCTGTGATTACTCGCCAGGTGTTTATTCAGGGTTGACTTCCAGGCGAACGTCATGCCACACTCTTTGCAGTGGAATTTCTGCTGATCCAGGAAGTGGGTACCAGTGTGCTGCTTCAGATTCGAAGCTGTCGAGAATTTTTTCTTGCAAATCGTGCACTCATACCTCTGCTCTTGACTTTTCGTTTTCTCAGTCGATGGCTTTTTTCGTGATCTCTTGGGGATTGTGTTTTTGTCATTTGCCACATCCTGGATGTTCTCGATGCCATTGGTACTTGAATCCTCAGCCTCTTGGGTCCTCTGGGGATTGTCTCCCATATCAGTACTGTAATATTTAGAGCTCGTTGCATCATCCCCGAGGTATGTGGAGGGGTCTCGGACGAGCTCGAAGAACTGGTCCCCTTCCTCGTGCTGCACCAGCCGTACACCTGGAGTTTGGCTCTCCTGTGTGTACCCGATGATTTCCTCGAAGGTTGTCAGGAAGTCTGAGGGCTTCACCTGCTCGAATTCCGAGTCCTCTGGGTACCTCTGAGGATCACCAGTATGAGTACTTGGAAGATTAAAGGAATTCTGCAGGTCCCCTAGACTGTGGAGGTCCAACTGCTCCATCAGATCTTTGTTTATCAAACAAATCTCCACAGATTCTTCCAGGGAATTCGCCCGGGACTGGTCCAGATCTTTTTCAGATAAATAATCCATGTCCAGTTCGAATAACTGCTGACCCAGGTCCCCATGTATTAATCGCAAATTCGTGGATTCAGCTTTCTCATCTTGGAAATTATTCAATTTACATCTGTGGGCTTCAAGTAATGATTGACTTCCAAATAGCATTTTGCAATAATTGCATTCAAAGTTGTTGTCAGCTCCAAAATGTTTTCTCTCGTGCTGTCGTAGGAGAACAACAAAAGGAAAAGTATCTCCACATATTTTGCAATAATGTCGTCTCCTCATCAATTTCCTGACTCCAGTGTCTCTCTCCTCTCCGACAAGACCATTCAATTTCCTCTCATGAATGCGTTTGTGTCTCACCACTGAACTGATTTGAGTGAATCTTTTTCCACATACTGAGCAGGGGTAAGGCTTCATCCCAGCATGGATTCGAGAATGTCGAATTAAATTGGAGACGTGATTGAATTTACGGCCACAAATATTGCAAACAGATTGATTCGTCCCAAGATGTATATTCAGATGAGTATTTAAATCGGTTTTCCTGAAGAAACGTTTCCCACATATTTGACACGTCTGAGTTCTCTCTCCAAGGTGAACACTCCGCTGGTGGTAATCCAGCTGAGAGGCTCGGTCGAACCTGAGATCACACTCTGGACACACATGGGGTCTCTCCACCTGCTCCTCAACGCTTTCATGACTCAATTCCTCTGAAATTGAGGAATTTCCCTGAACTTCATCTAAACTCGATAATCCACCACCTAGTTCACTCTTCTCACATTCGACGCTCAACATGTCACTGTTAATTATTATTCCCAACAAATCACAGGTATCACTAACGACTGTCAAACAATTCCATATTAATCAGCTGACAGTCCCTCAGAAAAAACAGTCATGTGGTCGCAGTATAAATGGAGTCACCCCAACACAACGAATATTTCGTTCAATTCACGATAATCAACATGTGGGTGGAGGGTAAATACTCGTAAATACCTGAAACTGCAGTCGAAACACTCAAGGTTACATTTGTAGTACAGGTCAGGTGAGGGCGCCAGCGTGAGTGCCCTTCATGTGACATTGCTGAAGCATAATTTTGTGTAAAACTGTTGGCTGAGGAGATCAAAGCTGCTGTCGATTGTCAACGGTTGTCACATACCCATCTCACGTTTGTTCATTGCTCCAGTGCATTATCTCTTCGAGAGAATCAATTCGTCATCAGTTTCTTGGAAAAGAGGAAACATGGTATTGAATAAACTCAGCATCGACAAGGTGGACGTCACCGGCAAGAGGATCTTGATGAGGTAGACTATTGATTAATTCCACGAATTACTGTCAAAAAATTGCAGATGCATCTGTAAATTATTTCTATCCACATATATCTACTCTTTCCACACGACTTCGCTCGTGAATACAGGATGACACATTCCAGGGAATCGGAACGATTTGCTATTATTATTTCAGAGATTGTGAGAAACGATTTAAGTTGAGAGTTTTGATTGATATTTGAGTAGAATTGAATAGAATGATCAATTAATAATATGGGGTATTTTATTCTATGGGGTTCTTCGTCTTTTCAGACTTGACTTCAATGTGCCTATGAAGGATGGAAAGATAACCAACAATCAACGAATTGTGGCTTCTCTGGATACGATTAAATATGCATTGGAGAAGAAAGCAAAGGCGATTATTATTATGTCACACTTGGGTCGCCCGGATGGTCAGAGGAACTTGAAGTACACGATGAAACCAGCAGCTGACGAGTTGAAGAATCTTCTCAAGCAGGAAATTGTTTTTCTGGATGACTGTGTGGGCTCTGCTGTCGAGGCTGCTTGTGCTGATCCAGCACCGGGGTCTATTATTTTATTGGAAAACATGAGGTTCCACGTGGAGGAGGAAGGCAAGGGTGTGGGACCCGATGGCAGCAAGGTGACGATAAAAAAATAGTCATTATCATTTTCATGTTATTATTGTAAGTGTCTCTGATACCAGGTTAAAGCTGATAAAGGTAAAGTCACAGAGTTTCGTGCTGCCCTGAGGAAACTCGGAGATATCTACGTGAATGATGCCTTCGGAACTGCCCATCGTGCCCACAGCTCGATGATGGGTGATGGTTTCGACGTCAGAGCCAGTGGATTTCTCATGAAGAAGGAACTCGATTACTTCGCCAAAGCTCTTGACAATCCTGAGAAACCTTTCCTCGCGATTCTCGGTGGTGCAAAAGTCGCTGACAAGATTCAGTTGATCAATAATTTGTTGGATAAGGTTAATGAGATGATCATTGGGGGAGGCATGGCATATACTTTCCTGAAAGTCACTAAAGGGATGAAGATTGGTAACTCCCTATTCGACGAGGAAGGCTCAAAAATCGTTAATGATCTCTTGGAAAAAGCGAAAAAAAATAATGTTCAGATTCATTTGCCTGTGGACTTCGTGACGGCTGATAAATTCGCTGAGGATGCTGCTGTTGGGGCTGCTGACATCGAGTCTGGAATACCTGATGGATGGATGGGTCTCGATGTTGGACCCAAATCCAGGGAAATTTTTGCTGAACCTATCAAACGAGCTAAGATCATCGTGTGGAACGGTCCGGCTGGAGTCTTCGAGTTCGAAAATTTCAGTAAAGGGACCAAAGCCCTAATGGACAATGTCGTGGAAGCAACGACTCGTGGAGCTGTCACAATAATTGGTGGTGGTGACACAGCCACTTGTGCTGCAAAGTGGAAGACTGAGTCCAAAGTCAGTCACGTAAGCACTGGAGGAGGTGCCAGTTTAGAATTGTTGGAAGGAAAAGTATTGCCCGGTGTTGATGCCCTTTCCCCATTATCGTAAGGAGATTGCTGTCAAATTAATGATCAATATCATAAAGTTGCTCGCAAGGTATTCCTCAAATTTATTGAGGAGATAAACCATGAAGTGTTGATCACATTCATCAGTACGTGAATCCAGAGTAAATACAATTATCGAATGAATCTACAAGATTATATAGAATTGGAGGTTCAAATAAATTTGCTAGTCAGCAAATCACAAATTCATAGGCAATTGTTGATTAATACGAAAAAAAAGTATAAACAATAAATAACGTCAGAATATTATCAGGAAATTGGCATGTGTTTTAATGCGTGATGAGTTCTTGAATGCACTTCATTACAACTCTCCTGTGAATGTAGAAAAATAACTGGCGATAAATGAAGGTTCCTAAGACAGTCTAAAACTATCGAATGCGATCACATTGCTATGTACAATTTGATGCCTCTCAACATTAACTGTCGATTTGTCATTATTTAAATTTATTACATTATACTACAGTTCTGGGGATCGACACCCGGTGGAAGGCCCTGTCCCATCATTGGATTCCCATCGTTATCGAATTGGAATAAATTCGGTTGTTCGCCGACTAGATCCTCAGGGGGGTGGCCAGAATTTTGCATTTCTTGCATGAGAGCCAGGATTTTGTCCAATCGCTGCTGTTTCGTGGATTGCGAGTCGTCCTCCTTTTCTTCCTCGAATTCTGTACAGACCTGGGGAGCATTGCCATGGAAAACAATTATTCTGCCTTTTTTAATTTCAAATCAACATGGTAAATGTGGAATAATTACTTTCTGCATTAATTGAAATTGTTTCGTAAACCTCGCAAGTTCCTCTGACGATAGACTCTCTCTTTTTTTATCCAACCACGCTGGGTATTTACCCGCTAATTCCTTGAGCGCTGGGTAGAGAACTTCTTTCGATAAAAGTGACTCTACCATGCTCCGCATGAATGGCAGAATATCGCCTCCAGATTCGTCGAGTGAAGTCTGACCGAACATCGCTGCTAGATCTGCCTCGGTAATCCCTGGTCCAGCATTCTAAATAATGTAGGGTAATGTAGCATTGGCAAACTGACAAAAACATCCAACAATTTTAGAGAATAAAATTGATTATTCTTAATATTAAATAGATTCTGATAACTCGGAAGAATCATTCAGTCGAAATTCATCGGTTTTCAAAGAGATTTTAAATGGTGAAAATATCTATACCTGCAACGTTTCCGATGTCGCTGAAATATCTTTAAGAGCCTGTGCAATAGCCGACTGAAATTCATTTCCTTCAGCATCAGCAGGAGCATTACTGGATATTGCATTAGCCACTGTTTGTGCCATTTGTTGCAATGATCCACTAAAGTCCGAAGCACCACCTGTAAAAAGAACAATAAAAAAAATAATTTCATATGCGAATTACTCGCAAAGAAATTCAAACCCACCCTTTTCTATTAAACTCTGTAAATTTTTTTCAAACTGATCAGCTGTCTGTTTTATAAAATCCTGTGACCAGGTCTCATCCACGAGGTTCTCCAGAGACTCATCATCAGCTGGTGCCTTAGTACTCGCTGGAATATCATCTTTTTTTGTCACTGGCTGCGGCAATTTGTTGAAGTCCTCAAGAGCACCTGGAATCAAGTAAAAAAATCCGACATAATTATCTACTGGTTCACTACATTAATTATTCAAAACGTTAGAAAAGATCTCAATATCATGCATCTTTTGCTTTTGAGTAAAAATAGGTCGGAGTTAAAATAGAGGAAATACAATTTGTTTTTAATAAATTATGAATACTTCGAGACTCAAGAATATTAATCCTCCAAAATATCACGTGATTGCATATTCACTTAAAAAATGAATTAACATATTTCATAATGGACTTTATACTGCAAGTGAATAGTGAGATAATGGGGACAGTTTTCTATAATTTACGTTGTGAACGATAATAGTAATTGGTGTTGATGGGGCTGAATGACAATTTTGTCTAATTAAAGTACTCACTGTTTAATAACTCATCCAACTCTGCGTCATTTGCCTGATCACCTGATTTCTTCTCCTCAGACATTTTTCACTTTCTTACAACGAATCTCTTTCGAGTGCAAATAAAACAAGACGTCAGTTGTCTTCAGCCCGATATTATGCAGGCAGAGGAAGAGGATACCATTGGTTGTTTAAAAGCTTCTGGGAATGACCTGTAGGTGCGACAGAATCTAAGAATTCAAATAGTGTAAATTGTTCGACTAGGATCAGTGAATTTAAACTACTCCCAGTTATCGATGAATTTCTCCTGAATGCGAAAATATAGCGCAATTTTCATATAAATCTTTTCTTTAGACAATATATCGTTCTACAAAAAAGGTTATTACAAAAATTTCTCCACCTCTCTTCCTTTCCAAGATATCCGACGATAACTGGGAACTCGTTGAGTTGAAAAAAATTTGGAAATCCAATTAACGATTTCTCTCATTAATCGTCGATTTCCTCATCATTCGAGTGGTCTGCCAGAATGTTTGACGTAATTTTCTATCGAGGCTGCTATTTTAATTCCCGACGTATAGACACTGGACGACATTCGATCCTCACTCTGGCCAAAAATTCATAATCACCCAGACAGAAGCTGTCCATCAACAATCGAATTATCCAACACATTGTTCATCATTTCGTTTTTATTCATCATCAATAAGTCCTCAACAATTATACAAAGGTAAAAAATTAAATATCAGAAATATATAATCGATTACGACGATCGGATCGTCAGAGCGATTTGAGATCCCTTCATTATAACAGTTTTTACCAATCATCCATCAACACTGTAAATTATTCTGAGAGGAAAAAAAATTCAATTTAAAATTTTCATAACATCCCCTGAATCCGGAGTTGCTTCTCAAAATCAATTGAATTTCTCTCCGCCTCACAACATTAACTAATACCCAAAGAAAAAAACAATGTCTAAAAATATGAATCTTGCATCGTTATCACAATCTATGGAGAAGTAAAACCGTTTCGCCTACAACAATAAATCATACCAAACATCATTTAATGCTAGTAAAAATCATAAAGAAGATAGCGATGTAACGAGAGAGGCAGCTGAAGAGTCCTGACGACTTTAGGTAATTTGGTTCCACAAATTTTCCGGACAATCAGCCGACACTGATGGGTGAGAGGTAGAGGAGTCCTGGCTGCCTCCATGACGAGAGCTCTCTGGGCGTCGGTTAAACTGCTGGAGCGTCTGATCATGCAGGGATCGAAGCTCTCAGCGGCTTCAAGAAGAGCCCTCAGCAGTCGAGGTTTGTCCGCAGTATTCTGGAGGGAATTCAATATCCCATGGGGATCCCGGAATTGTGTCTTGATGACAACACGCGCTCCATACTTGAGGAGAAGGCTCACTACCTCCACCGAGGGATTCTCGTTGGATGCCACGTACTCCGCGAGGACAGGACGCAGTGCTGGGCCCTCATCACTCCTGATAACCAGATTTGGATCTGCTCCTCGCTCCAGCAGCATCATCAGCACCTCCAGACGATTCGGGATGTTGTCTGCACATGCCACATGCAGAGGAGAACCTATTATGGGAGATGAGGCATTCACATCCGCACCTGCCGAAAAAAAATAATCTTTGTTTTATTAATTATTCAATAATTATTCATATTGAATATTAATATCGAATAGCCATGACCTGCAGCTAGTGCCAATGGGCTCGTTAATGTTTTGTCAATAAACAGAGGCTTTTTGCGGGATAATAAACTTTGGAGACGGCCGATGGAAATAGAATTATGATTGGAAAATTCGGGTGCTATTTTTGTAACGGCATTCGAGAGAAAAACAGATTGTGAATGGAGATGAGGAGAATACGAGTTTAATTAAATCGTTGGGTATTTTTATTTGTCCCGTGACGAATGATCACGATGAATGATCGTTTACCTGCTTGAAGGAGCATTTCTACGATTACAGGATCTCCTTTGAGAATAGCAAGGTCCAGGGCCGTTGGTTTTTGATAATCAGGTCCCAGATCTAATCTCGCGCCTTGTTTCAATAGCAGATTAATGACAGTGATATCACCACCAAGAATGGCATAATGAAGAACAGTCCTGTAGTCGTGTCTGGCATCAGCCATTGCATTGACATCCGCACCGTAGCTCAGCAGGAGTAGAACCGATGCGATACCCTGGGAAAATACCAATTATCGTAATGGTCAGATGAATTTGTCTTTGGGATTAATAATAAGCCAAGGCTCACTTGCGGTAATCTTGCGGCCTTCATCAGTGGTGTGAGACCAGCACGATCTCTCGTATTCGGCTGTGCTCCAAATGCCAGCAACAACTCCATGCAGTCCAGATCCAGTGGAGATACTAAATTTATTTCCGAACCGAAGAAATAACGCTTGTTTGGATTTGCGCCAGCTTCCAGGAGTGTTCGGGCCACTTCTATGTGACGATTTCGCAGGGCAAGGCGAAGAGGCTCATCACACAGCATTGTTCTTCATTAAAAATCATTAGACAATCAGATAAAGTGTTATTTCGTCAATGATTAATGAGGGGAGAGCTGGGATACCTTGGAAAAAGTTCTCCGGTGTCTTCTCGGTGATCCACCTTGGCTCCAGCCTTGATCAGGAGCTTGACGAGATCCAGGTAGCCGTGCTCAGCAGCGAGATGCAGTGCAGAGTATCCGCATTCGTCCGTTGCATCGATATCAGCACCACGTACGATAAGCAGCTGTGCTGCATCAGCATATTTCTGCCAAATAGCATAGTGAAGTGGCCTCAATCCCTGGGTGACTGCATCGTTTGGTTTAGCACCACAAGCAAGGAGAATTCTTATCTCGTCCAGTGATTGCATGCGAATTATTGAGTCTGCAAGCTCCCGCTGCAACGGGTTTGCAATGCACTCGGTCGGCATCTGTCAGCATCAATATGTCGAAATGATTTTTTCATTGGGACTTAGTGGTTTGAAAAAACAATGCAACTCAGCAGCGGTGATGAACTGGACTCGAAAAATCCATCACCATTTTTTTAATGATTCATTTATTATTATGGATCAAGATATATGCAAGAGATCTAATGAATTATTCTTTGAAATCGAGAATTGGGAATTGAATCTCTGAGATTATTGTAATTTTTGCAGAAAGGTTTTATTATATTTTCATCAGCCAAATTATGAGAGAAATATTGAAAGATTTTTTGGTTTAAAATTAGGAAATTGCTTTGAGGTAAAGTGGAAGATAAAATTGTTGACTGGAAAAAATCGTAGAAGGAACTTTTTCGAGTGCATTCTTCGCGGTATTCCTGCAGATGAAGACATAAAATCGAATGAACGTGATTGATCCACGAGACCTTTTATTGGTGTTTTATCGATGAGCATGACGATAATGACAATTTTCATAAATTCACACTTGCCAGAAGAATTGAAATGAGGGATCGTGAGTGCCGAGAGCTCCACAAACTCATGATAACACGAAAAACTTCAGGTATTTATTTATTTATCGTTGATATCTTTCGGATAATTCTGCTGAATGCGTTTCAGCAACTTCAATTCTGTTTCTAATTGCCAGGCCCACGCTGACGTCCTATTTATTCGGCTCAGTCAAAGGGTAAAGCTATTTCTAATCATCTCTCATTTATTCAACCATCAAAAACTCTATCGCAATATGTATTAAATAATCGGATGAAATAATTCAGATTATCACATGATCAACGATTAAATTAATCATTTCTAGATGATCAACACGTTTCATGCATTTTTATTCACTCAGTAATCGAATACGCACTTCATTTGAACGGAATAACGTTAATCGAGCGTAAGAAACCTGCAATAAAATGAAATAAATGGCAATTGAATATTGAAAAATGAAAAATCAATCGAGAGTTCGTGCATTAAAAAATAATTGTGATATCCTCTGAATTCAATCGGCACTGAAATTATTTCTCTTTAACTTCGATAAATAAAAAAATTGAATATTTATCGAAAATTCCCAATGAACATAAAAACCAAAACTGCGTCATCGTTATAACTGCAAGTCTCGTAAACTAGTCCAGAATAATCCCAATGAGAATTATAAATTTTTGGAACTTATGCCAAATGCTTAGTACGCAGTATTTCCACCGCGTTAAACTTTTTCACTAAAATAAATATTCATCATTTCCCAAAACAAAACAAAACTCCCTCCCCAGAGTATCCCCACCACAATCGACCGATCTCCACTGTCCTAAATCAGTAATTACGAATTACCAACCGATTAATTCAATGAGAAAACGAATGGAAACCAATTTTCGAAAATCGGTTTAATTAATTTTAATTTGCAACCACATGTCCTTTAATCTTGTTGAAAAGAATCATGAGCCACTGCCAAAACTCAAAAATACGTTGCACTCACTATTTAAAAATAAATTTAAACATGCGATACACATGATGAGGACAATCACAATTTCTTCACATTGAGGAGGAATCGGTGTAATTTATGGTGAATAATCGTAGTTATTCAGCTTACGCGATTTTTTCAATTGTAAATATCGCGTCGGGATCAATCGATGACGATGGGCTATCGATTTCTTTGTACCTCCGGATCTGATCTGCCTGCATCAATCATATGCATCAATCATATGCATCAATCATAACTGTTTACTTACTTCGAATACGGTACGATGCTCCAGCATGTAGAAATCGTGTTATGAACTGACTACTTCGACGGAAACACGCTCCTATTTAAAGCCATAGAACCTCTCTATACCGCCAAAAATAACACAAAGAGAAGATGATGATGTCGAAGGAGCTTGCGCATCAAATTCACAGCTTCACGTGCGTTTTTTTTCGTCGGTATCACATGTAGTGTTGCAATTTTTCGGTTTATTCGCATGTGGAAATCCTCGGGGGGCTCATAAAGCTGATGATGATGATGATGACGATTATTTGGGAATTTTACTCGGGGGTGTCTTATATAGAGAAAAAAAATCAGAACGAAGACGCGCGCAAACTGGCTTTCACGAATTTCGGGAAATCCCCTCAACTTTTTATTTTCTCGAAAACTAGAATATTTGAATGGGATTAAATAAAATATATTGATTAAATTGAATTTTCCTCTCCGAAAATTATAATTTTCACGTCATGACAACGAAATTAATAAATACTACGAATTCTTTCGCGTGCGGTTACAATTGATTAATTCAATTGATCGAACGCGCAATTATTCAATAATTACCATCTTTTTAGTATTTAATTTCCTCTGCAATTCGTGCAATTATCAATAAAAGTTGACGTTGGATTTTTCTCTGAACGAGAATGTTCGAAATAAAGAGCCGAACTATTCCATTCCGGGAATTCAATTGGTACCAAGCACAAAGCTCAAGCTCGTGCCAAAAAATGATGGCAAATCCAAGGTGAGGGAAATCCCCCGAGTGTCTAGGAGTCCACGTGTCTGGAGCATCAGCATTTCTGTGACTTCTGGTTTGTTCTTCCTCGTCAGGCATTAACGGGTGGAATTCTCTCGTTGATTTTTCACCTTTTTCTCTCCCTCGACTCTCTGTGCCAAAGGCGATCGTTTTGTTTTGGGACAAAGTGGTAAATTAAAATATGAATACAACACCGTCGAGATTTCGGGGCAATGAACTGTGAATTTTCGTTTTGGATTGTGAGCTTTTGGTGACAGTGAGAAAGGTCCGGAGAATATTTTAGCCATGGTCATGGATATTATTGTACCATCAGGCGGTTTTACATTTTTATCCTCAAATTATACATTTCTTATATCTTTTGATTCATTTCTTACTTCGATACTTTTTTTTTGTTCACTAAAAAAATTGATTAAAATTAATTAATTATAGTCTTATCTATTGGATAAATATGCCAGCATTTTTTATTGATCAATGGAGGTTTTTTGGTAGTGGGGGATTGCGAAGGGAGACCAATTGATTTCGTATCGATTATTTCGATAGTAGATCGAGAATTTTCTGGCTTTTTCTCTCGATCTCTCGATGTTCCTATTCTCGAAATTCTTGCCGAATAATCATTACGATATTTTCAAATAGTTCTCGCTTCATTATTCTCACTACAAAATTAATCTGGCACGTTTACGTTAGGCCAAGAAGTGACAACATTCACTTGAGGACGAGCGTATACGTCAAGTAGATCAATCCACTTCTCAAGTTGGCTTAATTCATTAAAATTATAATTATACTGTAATTTCTTATTTTTTTTTTATCATTCCGGCGGTCCTGGATGTCCACTTTGAGGCAGAACTGGATGATGAATCCTGCACTCGCTGGCGATGATCTCCTCGAGTCACTTCCAACACCGCAATTTTGCTCTTATCAATGCTTTTCTTTTGCTTTTTTTCTCTTATTTTGTTTGACTTTGTTTATTAAGATTTTGGGGGTTTTGTCAATTGTTGAATCTTGTTGCGACGTTAGGAACATTTTCATTATTCCCACCACCTTTAGGACCGTCGGCCTGTGGAGAATAAATGCGCACCAAATGTTAAACCAAATTGAGTATTTCAGTGAGGAAGTGGTAAAAAAATAAAAGGCGAGTTTTATCTTTTCATTTTGTAAATATCGGAGGGGATCGAACAATCTGTTTATTTATAAAATTGAATAAATTTCGGACATTTTATCGGGAATTTTTCTCGTCAAATCATTCGTTGTTGGTGGAATGGGATAATTTTATTTTGTTTAAGATCGATTAATCGGGAAAACTATGGATTTTATGAGGAAACGTGAAGAGAGCTTTTCTCTCGGAAATTTGATTCGCTATAAAAAAGGTACCGATGTTTTTTTTCTTGAGTGGAGGGTTTCTAAGATAAATCGCGGATTAATGACACGTTTTAATTCAACTTGGGTTGATTTGGAGTAGCGATAATTGGAATGAAGATATTTGCAAAATGATGGGATTCGTCTTCTTGTACCACATTCCAAATTGCCAGCATTTATTCGACGATATTTTTAAAGTATAATAATAATTAAAAACGTGCCTCGTGCTTGTGTTTCTCCTGCGTAGTATGAAATGTTTGTGTTGTCATTTGTGATGTTCAAGTCCGAGCAATCACCCATCCAGTCACACAATTTTGGTGCCAAATCAAAAGAAATACAATAAAAAAAAAAAGAAGTAACGGAAATAATAATAAAAACGAAAAATTTTGGTCGATTTTAGAATTAATTTTTATTAAGAAATACTCTGCACTTATTCAAATGCCTTATGAATCATAATTTTTTTGTCTTTTGTTGGTTTTTTTCTTCATCTTTATGGTAATTATTGTTTATAGCGCTGTCCTATTCACTAATTAGAAGCATGCTTCACTAACACATCTTACATCATCTTAAAATTAAAAGTAATATATCCTTAAAACACGATTTATGTTCCTCAATTAAATGTTTATTTGAATTTCATTAATTTCGTTTGTTAACGTCTGTCCTCCAATTATTATTAATCGAACGAAAATACTTGGGTTGTCGCGAGATTAACGATTTCGTGTTCATCAATTGTCTGATTAATACGACAATTAAACTGGAAGATTAATGAAGATTATTATCTCGCGAATTAAAGACATTTTCTTTTTGGATTATGTGATCTTAATTGAACAGATTATTTTGAAAATATCTCCAGATATTTCATCCCAGAGTGGACAATTACCGAGATATTCCCAAAATATACCGTACGAAATTCACTTATCTCTATTAGACTGAATATTCATCAATTTTTTCTCATTTATGTAACTGTACATTTTAGAAAAAATTCAACTGTCAGGCTTTTCGAAGACTTTCACTACAGAAACCATCTGTATTTAATAACTATTTTTTTCAACTCTCTATAAAATTCACTGACACAGTAATTGAGTAATCGATCAATTGAGTTATCTTTTCTCTTCAACGAAAAAAAAAAGTCTAGTATTTTGGGAAAGATGTGGAAACCATTTTAATAGATTTCGCGAGTGTTCTCCTTTATGTGTGAGGATTTAACATGTGCAACTTTCATCGTTCGATATTATATAGTTCTTGTTCTTTGTTTAGTGTGAAGAGTGTCCCCTCTTCATTCGAGGGAACAAAAAGCCTCGTAAGAAATAATACAAATAAAAAAAAAAGTATATGTGTAAAAAAAAAATTGGAGAAAACAGTACATATTCAGACGATTCCGACGAAACGACGGGAATTCCACGAGTAAGAGTAATTTAAATCATTTTCGTTGAGTCATATAAATAAACCACAATGTATGGGTTGTTTTTTTAAGACGCTGGAGAGCCTGTGGATTTTATTTCGGGGGGAAATTAATTTTGTGCTCGAGTGAAATAAGTGAAATCATTCTAGAATTCTGATTAATAAAAAAAAATGCACTCCAATCAACCACAAAACCCCCAAATTATATTTTACAAATTCAACTTCAAATTCACTGGTTAACGAATGAAGCAGCAAAATACCATGAGAAATCGTCCATTCACCTCGTCATCTCGTAAAGTTAACATTTCACCAAGAAATATCGAATTTACACAACTCTCATTCTCTCTCTTCAAATTTTCCAATGAAATTCTACCCCTTCATTCCAGAATAATATTCTCCAATACCGCAAAACCACATCTCCAGCGTGAAAATTCTATCTACAAAATACGACGATGAGTATCAGTCATCGAAAGATCATCCGACGAGTTTCAAGAAAATTAAATACGATCTGCCTCACTCGTCTAAACTACCCAAAAATCGAGAGAATAAAGAGGTAAATGGGTTGAAAAAAATGGTTGAATGACGACGAGACCCCAAACTCCTCACTCCCCAAAAAAGTAATTTATCTCTCGCCGCCTGAAGAAGTAGTTCGCTAAAAAAAAAGTTAATGATAAAAATACTAGACTGAGTAAAGGCCATCGAGATAAATCCGTAGAAAATTATTCTGCATTGGTTTTTATCATTCGTTTCATTAATTGAAAATACTGGTAAAAGATCTATAGATCAGTTTGTGAAATCCTCAAATCATTAATGATCATCGGTTGATTGGTATTTTATGTACGAATAATCGTAATGACATTCGAAAGAAAAACAAAAACATCTAGAGGTATTCGTGCTGTCTGTTAATTTCCTTAATTTTCCATAACTTTTTTAATTTAAATAACTATTTTGTTCTCGATTATTGCATTGCATGAAAAAATATGGCCTCTGAAATTCTATGTAACAAAGTGTGACACCGCACGAATTGTCTTCTCACTCCATTATCATTTCGTTCATAACTACTTCTATTGGCTTTCCTTCTCATCCAATTTGTACACTAAACATGTAAAAGCATTTTACTCTAGGTCATGATTATTTTCCGAGTATTCGCGATGTACTCAAGTGTGTGAACTCTAATATATTCTTTGACTTTCCGAAATTGTTCACCTTTTAATAACGAGGGCCCAGTAATTGTCGTGTCAGTGATGCAACAATGAAATGATAATAATCTCATTTCATCATTTACCCTGAATTCAAACGAATCGCATAGACTACTAATTACTCAAGTAATGGGCGTAAACAATTATGAGTAACTCTACTAGTACTCCAAATGAGAGGTAAGAAGTCGGAAGAACTAATGCTAATCACTTTGTGAAACCATCGATGAGCGCCCCTTTTTTAATTAAATAAATAATTAAAGAATCATCGACAGTGGAGTCAATTTGGGGAGCACTCTGTGGTCCCATCAGAATAATCATGCTTGGTCCGAGATTATTCCCAAGTCCCAGTCCCACTCGACTACAAAATAATCTCAGTAAACGCGTTTGTTAACTTAAATGAAGAAAAATGTGAAAAAAAAATCATAGTAACAATCGCACACGGACCCTCTAAAATTAATAATAGTAATGAAAATGAAAAAAATCCGTTACACACACACACCGCGTCGATTAAACCGGATTATGCGTTCAAACAAGTGTTTTCTTTCTATACAATATTTCGTATTACGTTGCTAATTATTATTAATTTTATATCAATTGTTTTCCTGTTTAAATTTTCGGGATGGAAGTGTTTCAGACGTTGTCTGACGTTTTGTTTTTTATCGTAAGCCTTTGAGATTTTTGGTGATAAACCTGGACTCGAGTCGAGTAATGAACAATTCGAGCATTAAGTTCAAAGTTTTCCGGTCTTGTTAATTAATCATTAAGTTAGGTGATTAATGGCTTAATTAATTTCTCGTTCAGCGATTTTTTTCCCTTCGTTTTCCTCTTTGTATTTTTTCTTTTACTTTTTGTTATTGGGGGTGACAAACTCTGGTTGAGCTTGTCTATGGATTTTTTTTTCATCAGCTGGTAATATTTGGGGGGAAAGTTGACTACTGTAGACTCGAGTTCAGGCTCTCTGGCAAACGATAATTCATCATGTGAAACGGTGGACTCGCTGGACTACCCGGCTGACTGTTGGACGCACCTACGTTACTCGAGCCACGACCACGTTTTCGCCTCTGTAAGATACCCTTTCTGACCATGTAGAAGCGTATGGTACTGATCGGAATGTTGTATTTTTCGGAAGCAACTTGAAACGTCATTCCACGAGCCACCATATCAGATGCCTGCTTTAGTTCGGCCTCCGAGCGACGCTGTCGTCTTTGATATCCTGCAATTATTATAAATTAAAATTCACCAAATCATCTGGAATCGATTAATCCTCAGATAATTATTATAACCTGCATAATTCTGGAGATAATAAAAATCTGAGACTAAATAACACTCTTAACAATTTTCAATTACTGAATTTAATTCAATTTTAGACTGAGCAAAATAATACACGTTCGAATTGTTTCCCAAAATGTTCTTTCCTGGAATTTCGAGGGATTTACCTTCGATAGCTGGAAAGGGGCTGCTCGGAGTGCTGCAATTCGAATTGCTCGTTGGTACCATACTAATCGAATAAGGCTTGTCCTGCTGCGTGAATTGTTCATCGGGTTCCATCTTGACCATTCCAGGTGTTTCCGTGAGTGTTGCCTCGCATGAGCTCAACGCCTTTTCGAGGTGCTGTAGTGCCTCGGTGTGCTCAATATTCATGAATGTCGAGCTGTTTGGGGTTGACGAGTTGTTCTGATTGCCTGTTGCTGATGCGTTGTTTATCGTGGCTGGTGTTACAGTGGCGGGAGTGTCGAGGAAGGAATCGGTGGAGTTTATGGCCGGGTTATCGTCATTTTTGTTGTAGTTTGGCTGAGTCTGCTTTGAGGGGGATGATGGGGTTGATGGGGTGCTGGAGGAGCTCTGGGCTGTTGGACTCTCTCCTTGGGCAGCCTCTCGTCCTTGTGATGACAAGCCACGAACCTGAACAATTAACAATTTTTTATTTATAAACATTCGTAAGAAATTTCTCTCTTTTCGTTCATCTTATTCATTTTATTATGAATATGTGGAGCAAAAATACGGGTCAAGGAATTTTCAGTGAAGTTATATCAAATTCATAAAAATCACGATTTAATTAATTCATATTTTGGTGAATCGCGAGAGAATGAGATTTAAATGGTTTTTCATATTATTCAAATTTCGGAGGTCAACAATCACTGCAGGTAAGTCAGGGCTCTATAATTCCGCCATTATCTCTTGTAAATTTTAGTTAATGTCAGTCACGAAATTTCACTCCAGGTCATATAACCCGCCATCATTTTCGTTCGTAAAACCATTATTGAGAAAAGGGAAAACAAAAGTTCATCTCAAGTAACGACTTTTGAGTTATAAAATTACGAAATTATAACAGCACTGAAAACGGCGCCATGGGTGCCCGCCCATTGGCCACCAGAGCACGTGGCGTTTAATAGCAATAATTGTTGTTAAAATTGTTAACAAAAATATCCTTTTCTGAAAAATGATAAAGAGTACTCTCAAAATTTCTACATTTTCGAACGATTTGTGACGAAATAGCAATTGACATAATCCGTTATTAATTAGATAATAAAGTCTAAATTTTAATGCGCAGTTGACCATGAAGACACGTGGGAATATTTAGGCTGGAGAAACTCAAATCAATAATCGATGATTTTTATCATCATCGCAAGGCAAATATTGATACTAGGGAGACAACGATTTTTATTGTTTCTGTTTTATTCGATGGCGTTATAACGCGCGTATTTGACGCCATTTTGTTAAGGGCAGACCCTCCTGAGATTGAAATATTGTAATTTTGGGATGAAAAATTGAAAAATGAAATTCGGCAAAGGGAGAAGATGTAAAAAATCCGAGAGAGACTGGGTACGAGATTTAATAATAATTGAAATAACCTGAAGGGCTTCAGCAGCTTGCATGAGCCTAGTGAGCTGCTGCTCCTCAACGTAGACCTCACCCCGGTACATGAATTCGACGAGAGCCTGCAATTCCCACATACGCATATCCCTGAGGAATATAATTGGATGGGTGCAGGGTATTTCCAGGAGAAGTCTCTCCAGGTAATCACTGCAGGCCGAGAGTACGACCTTGTGGCACTTTATCGAGCCACCATCGCAGGCAAGTGTCACATCGACGAATTGCTCTGAACTGAGTAACTTTGGAAATGCACTGTGCATATTCGACTGGTGAGAATTCCAGGATACGCAGAATTGCTGACGATTGCCACCCGGGTAATTGCCCGGTGCTGGCAAATTGCTACCTGTCTCCATGGTACTTTCAGCCGAGTCAGGATCCTCAAGGTAATCTACAATATCAATCATCGAATTAAAACAATTAAAAGAGTGAGACTGGCTTTCTTTCGATTCACAGGAACCTATTTTGACAGAGTAAACTCTATTTAATCGATGCCTCAAAATTACCATTTCACTAATTACCGATTTATCTCGAAAACTATCCATTTGTGGGAAAAACGTAAGAGGATTTTTTTGTAGCTGATTAATTACCAGCGAAAAAAGCTCTTTTCACATTTTTTTCTGTAATCGATAATTTGGTTGATAAATCGAGAAAAATTCGGGGGTGATTTTAGTGCTTCACTGACGAATTAGATCGTCCTCCTTAAAGTTTCAGGGTAAATTACTCGATTTGTTAAACTCTTTAGAATGTTGTGATAGTTTCAGTGATAATTTCAATAGCCCAAGCACTTTATTGATTAATTAAAAAAAAATCTTAATTACCCATCAATAAACAAAAAACTCCAGAACTCAATCACACTCCTCGATATTCCTGGTCACTCTTAATCCCAAACTGTTGAACAAAATAGAAAAACATAATTTAAATAAATCAATGAAGCATATAAAAAATTCAAGACAAGGGGTCTCACGTGACCATAAATGTACAATTGAGCAATTAATAGATTAGATGAGCCAAATGAATTGATTTGCGCCATTTTAACACGACGCGATTGAACCAGTCCTGCTCCCTCCAAAACCAATACTTCACCACAAACATTAATTACAACATCAATTTAAACTCATCATTGCATCCGAAAAATTCAAAATCTCACTACCAAATCATTCAATTCCAGGAAAGCCCCTCAAATACTCATATTAAAATTCTTCTTAATTATCCCTTGAGAAATCAATAAAAATCTGTAAACACCCCCCAAAAACCCCCCAAAAAATAAACCCCAAAACACGAACCAAACAATTCACCCCAAACCCATCACAAAACCTCCAACATGGCTGTCCCCACGAGTCCCCAGAATTAACAATAAACCCACCACTCATCACAACCCTGAACTTGCCCTCCAAAGTCCTCCCTCCCATAGAAATCATCAAGCCCTAAAAAAAAAAAAATCCCCAACATGTGCCACCCTCAAAACCCCCCAAACAAACCGAAAACACCCTCCTCCCCCTCCTCCCACCCCACAACATGTGCTCCCACCCCTCCGCGGAAAAAAAAATCTCATAATTACCAATCAAGACAATTCTCTCCAGTGAAAAATATGAAAATAAATAAATAAATAAAACAACAGGGAAAAAACACCTCCTCACAGGTCGTCGCAATTTAAAGAAAAGAAAAATAAATAAAGGGAAAAACCGATGGTAAAAAACACCGCGAAATCCGGTACTTCAACGGAAAAAAATTAATTGAAAAAAATGTAAAGGCATCGGTGAATTTACAACATGGCTGTCACGGCATGAGAATCTTCCATTAACAATAAAATACACCCGAAAAGCGAACACGGGTTCACGCGAGGAGAGCGCCGTTTGGCTGAATTAGAATGTGTTGAGGGGCATCCATACCAAGCTCTCCTTATTTTACCCCCTCCCCATTACCCTCCCCTTCCATTACCCTCCCCCAACAAACCGAAAAAACAACACACTCATAACAGCGTCAAATGGCAAATTCTACGTGTTCAAATCACCGAAACTCATCCCAAAAAACCTAACGGCAGCTTCCAAGGAGGAAAGTAAAAAAAAAAGACTCCCACTATCGCTCGCATGAGCACCGGAATAAATTAAGAATCATTAAAAAAAAAATATGACGGGAATTCTGATGTACAGGCGGTCGGCGTCGGTAAACTATGAACAGCGATTTTTAAACAAAGAATGAGAGAATAAACTCGATGATTGGAGAAAGAGAGACATAATGCCAGAAAACAGAAGGGACACTCGGACCTTGAGAGCCCCACCGAAAAACGAAAGACGAAAGATGAATAAATAAAATTCATGGAGTATGAAGAAAACGGAGCCCCTCAGGACAAAGGGACAAACAATAATTTTTGATGAATAAATTGAGCGCTGAAGTTACGGGTATCGACGCCGTCATGGGGAATTGTAACGACCGATCGTGAATATTCATTATGAAATTTTAAACACTCGTTGGTTTAGTAATGGCAATTAATGGTAAAAATGCCAGACGTGTGGTGGACACGAAGGTGACAGAGACAGAGAGAAACCCACGCGTTCGAAAGCGCTACAACACTTTTCGAAAATCACGTGTCGGCACTGGCCAACACGGACGCTAACAGGTTAACCAAACAATCATCATTTTTTTCGGTTGTTCATGGAATCGATGAGAATTTCCGTGTGAAAAGAATTGATCAGATCGGTTGAAAAATCTCCATTCAAAGCGTGTTCGTTAAAGTTATTAATTTTTAGAGACGCCTGTCTGAGATCACCTCCCCTCCCTCATCGATGTGTGTGGGGGGCCCGCCTCTGAGAGCACAATTTTTATTATTATTTTTATTATTATTCACAGGGCGAGAGAAATGAGGGAATTTATTCACTTCCATTTTCCCTCGAACATACAATCACTGGTTATCACTTGTATTTTGTCGTTTATTTATGTTTTATGATATTAATACGTACTTTGTGGCACTCGGTGATTAACAATGTGTAACACTGCGGTGAAAATTGTTGTAAAATGGTACGCGTCGAATTTTAGTGGTTCGTCGTCGGTAAGAATCCCTTAAGAAAACATGCATCCGCCGAGATTTGCACTAGCTCTAGGGGAGCAGACTCGATTCGTCGATTTTTGGGGTGGGGGGTTGGTAATGGAGGGGAGGGAGAATTATGGGGGAAAAATGGGGGGTTGGAGCGAATGGGGGCACTCGTGGTGGTTTATTTATTTTGGGGGTTTTACCGATTCTTTTTCCCGGGATTTTTCCGATTTTATTTGTCTTTTTCTTCTCACTGTTATTTTGCCAATTTTTTTTTTTTAGGTTAGAGAGGTTAGATTGAGGAACACACGCGTTGGCCACCCTTCCAGTACGGAGGAACGTGGTGATTAATTATTTCGCTCGATATTATATTTATTATTGTTGTAATTATGTCGTAGTTGGGTTTGCTGTGCGCAGGAGACGTGCGCAGATGGGTTTTTCGGGGGTTCTGGGAAAATTGAGGAGTTTCGGGGGGCTCCGGGCGGTTTTGAGGGGTTTCGTAGATTTTTGGGGGGGAGAGGGGTGAATTTTTGGGGGGATGGAATTTTTGGGGTGATTTTGAAACGGGGGTGAACGGTTGTGGGAGGGGAATTGAATGTGGCGGGTTTACAATGTGTTTACTTCCGGTTTTTCGAAATTATCTTTTTCGCTTGGGAGAATTGGCGGCATTGCCGACGCCATGACAGCCCACGATATTTGAATTCAATTTTATTCGCGTACTTCTTTTTTATATTTAATAATAAATAAAAATTCAATTGAAATTGGATGAAGTAGGAATCACAAGTGCTGCGATCAACGATGCTATTGAAATTTGGCGCCACTGATCCGCTAGTAATTTCGGTGGATTATAGGAGTACCTAGGTATTTTTGGTGGGAGCCAATAGGAAGAGTCGGAGGTCGACGCCCATTGGTGGAGATGTAGTGTGAAAATCGATCCTCAGGTACAAAGAGGATTGACTAAAGTAGAGGCTCGTCAACTTGATGGACACCTCAGCATTGCGTGTTGCGCCCTCCATCTCTTGGGGTGCGGTACTACGATGCCGCTGGGGTCACTCAAACCCCCCGAACTGAACCTCTACTTTAGTCAATCCTCCTTGCTCAGGTATTTCATTGTCAATGTTTTTTCACCGCGTCGGAGAGATTTTTTATTGTTTATTGTAGATAAAATTAGAACATGGCCGGCTACGACACGCATAATGATGGGCCTGGATTTGTTGGGATCAGGTTTTGTCAGGAGTGCAATAATATGTTGTACCCGAAGGAAGATAAGGAGAATAAAGTGCTGATGTACGCAGTGAGTATTTTTTCAGTGATAATACAACCTATAAATTTTTTTGAATTTTGGGATTATTCTGGAGTTATGAATTGTTGAAACATGAATTAATATTTACTCTTACGAAGGAATCATGGATACACCAAAATGTAATCATTTTTTGGACATTTTTCAGTGCAGGAATTGTGATTACAAACAACTGGCTGACAGCAATTGCATTTATGTCAATAAGATTATGCACGAGATTGAGTAAGAATATTTTGAAGTATTTTCTGTTATTGTGCTTTATTCCTCTTACTCACATCATTGATTGTATTTATTTGTCATCAACTTCCAGTGAATTGACACATATTGTTGCCGATGTAATCTCTGACCCAACACTTCCAAGAACCGAGGAACATCCTTGCCCCAAGTGTAACCACCGAGAGGCTGTATTCTTCCAGGCCCAAACCCGAAGAGCCGAAGAGGAAATGAGACTTTATTACGTCTGCACCTCGGTCCACTGCTCTCATCGTTGGACTGAATAAACAATTCTTCACATTTGCCTCTTATTTAATAATTAATTAAGTGATTTCCATAAGTCTAAAGCTCTCCTGTAAATAGAAAAAAAAATAAATTGCACTTTATAATTTGATTGGACGTCAAACTAATTAATTATCCGATTGAGTAAGTGCCCTTTGTCATTGAAATGAAACGTAATATGCAATGATTTTTGAAATAAATATTAATCAATTTATAATTAAATTTTACTTTATTTATTATTGATTGAAGCAATTTCGTTACAAAAGTCAATCAAACAGGACGCACTCCCACAATCGTCGTATTCCTCTTTTTCAATTGAAAAAAAAATTATTCACCATTCCTCTACAACACCAAAGCCAAATGAGCGAGAAAAGAAATACTACGAATAGACCAGAGTACTCTTCCCTAGGTACATAGTATTCATTTTCCATACACACCCCTATACAAATATTACAACGAGCGATTGCAAAAGTCATTGCTTTATTATTCCTCTACGTAGATTTTATCATTCCTCTACTTAAACCTCAATTACCATTCCAGTGAAATTATTAAACGAGATAGATAAACGACGAAAATTAAAATGCGAAAAAATAATTGATAGAGCTGTATAAAAACTACATGTCCTTACATTCACGACTCACTCATATTTCGCTCTCGTATAATTTTCAATTCAATCAATTACCAATTATTTCCCCTTTCACTTTTTCAGTAATAGTAATATTCATGATAAAATGCTAATATATTTTTTTATTACACATATCGTTTTCCCAGGGACTGAACACTGGGAAAACATCATATATTTAATAATGTTCATATTATTATTTATCTAAAGTGTAACGCTAGGATCTTTTAATTTTTTTTTTTCAATTTTTTCTTCCTTTTTGTTCGTTTTTACTGTTTTTTTTTTTTAGATTCTAAGCCGCACCGAACGAGACACACTGACTTACCATTGTTCTCTCTACACCGTTGGACAGATTATGATCTTCAAACCAATCATTAATTAAGTCTCGGCTTACATCGTTCGTTATCGAAAAAATCTTTATCACTAGATAGAAAATCGTCTTTTTATCTCTCTTTTGGCATTTTTTCTTGTTTCTCTCAATCAACCTCTCTCTGCCCTCCGAATTACGAACACAAAGTAATGGTGTTTTATTTAATATTGGATTATTCAGAATAAAAAAAAAATGATTAGCAATTTGCGTACGAGATCCTATTTTATTGCACCCCTCGTACATTAATGAAGAGATCAATTTGATGCTCGAGTTATTGAGGTAACGAGAGACCGTTACCCCGAGGCCATTCGACTTTATCAAAATACGGAAATGCAAGTTTTTTGTAATGTCGATCCAGATATCGATCTACGAATAACAAATTCATTTTACTGGAAAAACGGTGGAAGTAGGTGATTACAGGAAATCAATCGTAACTTCAAAAGATAAATACATCGAAAGCAATTATTAAAAAAAAAAAATGTCACAAAATTTTGAGTGTAATTTCTCGTAAAATCGTTTCGTAATATTTAAGTTTATAAATTTAAGTTTAAAATAAGCCCCCATTCCATTATTTTTATATTAAATTCACGAATGCCTCCAGAATAACTAGATTCACGTGAAATGTCAAGAAGTACTCACTGCAGATGATAAAATAACGGGCAAGGCTCCACGCAAATCTACATCCCCCGTATTTCATTTGCAATCCACCTCCTTCCACCCGTATTACAGTTTTGTCTTTCAATATTACAATAAATGTTGAAAATTTACTGAATCATATAGTCGGTGTCTCATCAAGTGTGGATACTATGAATAATCCATCGATATAATCTATCTGTACACTCACAACCGTCCAGATACACAATAATATTAACATATTTAATATGGTACCTTTAAAAATATAAAATAAAATTTATATCTCTCAACTGATCTATTGCATCTCTAATCCTGTAATTTATTTTAGCTACATGTAGCTACTGATCTAAAAATCCTCGACAAATCAAATTTTACTGCTCGATTTATTTATAAATTACTTCACAATGATTTTTTTTTCAATTTCGTTACAATTCGTCTACGAGTCCATATTAAATATATTTTACAATAATATTATCAATGTACATGAACAACGTATGATCAACACCGCAGTACTCATTATGCTCCCGTAACAATCAGCACAGCGCACTAGAATTCATTTGATTTGAAAAAATCATTTATTCAGGAGGAGAGAAAATTGGTGGCAAAAAAAATTCATTCAATACCGAAGTGAAGTGGAAAATTTTATGGAGAAACTCAGATGCGCTGATTGTTCGATGATTGAGAATAGCAAATGAGGGTGTTGATAATTTATTTTTGTTAAAAATTAAAAAGACGTTGGGACGTGAATTTTAGAGTGTCCCGATGTGTGCGCCGCCCTGGTACCTGCTGATAATTAAATTTAATATATTTCACGGTTGGAGAACATGGGGACAAGTGGAGTCACTCAGATTTCAAACATTCATCATTTATTTATAATTTTTTACTTTCTTGAAAACATGTTCACTCATCTATCGTCGATTATCAAGAGGAAAACCCATCACCACGAGTTTTAAGTCGTGGGTTATTGCATCTGACATTTTTCGTACGTTGAAAATTCATTATACTCTCGTCTCGTCTCGTATTTAGCTATAATCAACCTTCAATGTACGATAAATTTCACTCCAACAACTCGGACTTTGAAAACTCGCTGAATTTCCCTCCCTCCAATTACAGAATGTCTCAAAGAGTGATGTCTCAATAAATCCGCAGATAACTGTCAATTTTTCCATAAAAATCCACCACTTTGGAGACTATTCGTAAATAAACCGACGCATTCAGAAATATTAAGAGTTAATTATGAAATATTTTGTCAATTATGCATCAATCTCGAGAATAAACGACTCCAGGTAAAAATGCCTCTCGACATTTACCCCAGAACAGTGAAATTACCGAGATAATCGCCGAATAATCCAGCCCACTTTCTTTTAAACTCTCAACCCAATCAACAAAATAATCTCTAATCACTCCGAAATAATATATGAGTCGTGATAAAACCCCAATCATAATAATTCAACTGAAAATGAGAAAATAAACTTACACGGTTAGATTATTGGTAGAAATAATTAACGCGAGGAAGGTTATTCCTTTTTCTCATCAGTAATTGGATTGGAGGGATTTTGTGACTCCGTTGCAGTCTCGGTTTTACCAGTGGCATCAGTTGCATCTTGACTCGAGTCCGAGCTGTCCTTGATCTCCTCCTTCTTCTTATCATCGCCTCCTTTTGATTCTTCCGCTGAATTTTCCGACTCTTCCGTTGACTTTTCATCCTTGGAATTTGTATCGGGTGTCTTTGAGTCCGACTGATCCTTGTCAATATCGTCGCTCTTGTCACCGTCCTTATCCTTGTCGTCCTTCACATCGTCCACCTCCATCTTCGGCGACTCGTCGTCGTGCTTCTCATTTTTGTTATTCGCTGCCTCCTCGTCTGTGTTGTTGTCGTTGTTCTTGTCTTGTCGCTTTGGACGTCCACGACCACGACCAGTACCGGTGCCAGGACCACTACCAGTCGTTGATTTCGACACTGTCTCACGTTTTTCCTTCTTCGGTGGCGATGGAGATGGTGTGGTGGAGGTCAAACCACGCGCTGAACTTCGGGTGCGTCTCCTTCCCTCCACCTCAACGACTGTTTTGTCTAGACCCTTTAATTCATACAAAATTCATCATACGTAAACAATAAATGAAAAATTACAGCTTCAATAGGAAAGTTGCCCCTCACGAATTTCTCCTTCCCCCAAGCATTAATTATCCACCCCCAAATATCCAACATATAATATAATATATAATCACCATATAATTTCGCAACCCTTCCCCCAACATCCGAGTGAAAGTTACCCGCCCCTAAAAATTTCCAGAAGCCCCACAAACTCATGATTATAAGGTATTGCGTACAATTTCAATCCTTTGTTGAAAAAAATTCAGACACGAAAAAATTGAGTGGAAAATGTATTGATCGATAAACAAATAAATTCTGAGTGACGGGCGTCCACTAAACGGTAAACACCCGCCATATGTTCAGTCGGGGTGTTTGAAAAATGGCGCCAATGGCCACTCTCCCCTACTTTGCACACCATTTCCCCCCCTGGTACCCGATGCCGAGCAACAACAATTGGGAGAAAGGGAATATCCCGAACCTTCACGATATAAAAGCAAACGCTTCCACAAAAATGGAGGGAAAACAGTTAGTGGGGGAGGGCAACCTTGACCAAGCGATAAACTATTTCTATTTATCTATATTTTTGGGTATTTTCCTGTGGCCCATAACGACCTGAAATTTGGGGATTTATTTACCTTCATAATTGCCTCGCCCTCTTGAGCTGTTCTCTCCAACGTCGACAATCGTTTTGAACCCCCTCGCTTATTCTTCGTTGGCGTTGGTTTCTCCTCCGTTGCCTGTTTCGAAAATTAAAATATGAAATGCGATGTTATTGCGGTCCGACGCACTATTTTATGGCATGGAAACCCGAGTCCCAAACGTTTTATTTTACTCTCAACTTAATTTTTTAGAGGTGCAATGAGTGTGAGCAATTAAAAATTATTTTCTTAGCCCAGAAAAATATTATCACCTCTCGAGACATCTCTCAAAACTTATCTAAATGAAAAATCTCAAACTCCCATCCCTGCTAATAAAAATCAAAAATTATTTCTTCTCCCAAAAAATTGAAATAAAAAAAAATAAATATTTCTACAAAACCGGCAAGAATTCCCATTCTCGATAAATTCCGATAACTCCTATCGAAGAGCATTGAACTACCTCCAAAGACCATTAACCCCTGAGTCCCCACCCCCTCAAATAAAAATCCAAAAACCCAACCTTAAGTCTCAAAATTCCACTCACGATAAATCAAAAAATCGGATACATTCTCGTTTGGAAGAAAAAAAGAGGAGAGAATATTGTACCACTGGGGATATCGTAGCAACTTGATTTCCCGCCTTTTTGAGTGCCATCCCGCCGGCGTGGATTCGCTCACCTCTCCCCCCTGACCCCCTAACCCCCACCATTATAAACCCGAGAAGCAAACAGTGAAGAAAACGAGAAGAGGAGAAAAAAAAACATCCACCATCTTTGCCACGAAAGGACGTAACATTGAAACAAAAAATGCACGAATTTATTGTCACCACGAGCCCCCCAATTATCCCTCCCCCCTCCAATTACCGTTGAAACACCGGCGATCGTTTTGATTACGAATAAATTACTGCGACTGATGTCTCAACGAGGATTAATTTCCAGATGCACATATTCTATTTCACATGTTAAAGAGAAAAAAAAAAAATTGTGAAAACGTTCGGCACGCGCCGCCTCGGTGATATCCCCCGATGTAAACTCGGCTTGATACCCGAGGGGGGCAGGCCAAAATGATACACTTAATAAATATTATTTTTCACATTTCACGTATCCTGGGACTCACCTTGGGTATATCATCGACATTGTTGTCGTTCTTACTATCTGCCTTGATATCAGACATTTTCTTAATTATGATGTTATGGGTATAAACACGTTTAAATTAGGATTTTTTTATTTATTGTGAGACGAGTGGAATTACGCGCTGCCGACCCGGTCACCCACTGTTTATACGAATAAGCAAAGATGGCGGTTAGCGTGGGTCACGTGACATATCGTCAAATAATCGGAGGGAGAGGCGGGAGTTAGAGTGACATCTGCCAGTCGGCTGGGGTCATTCCATTCACACACTATGCGCATGCGTATAAAAATGGCGGGATATCATTCAATGAAATTGAATTGAAATTAATGTTTCCTGGTATTTTCCGGTGGAATTAAAGCGATTATGAATAAATACCATTTAATTAGTGATTGAATTATTGATCTTTATTTTGTACATGAAAAATTGTAAACGAATGAAAATTTTTTGAATATCACAATATCTGTGGAATTATGTCATCAGTGCGTTGGCATTCTTCGGTACCAGAATCTAGCCCGAAAATCATCACTGCAGGTGAGAAAAGCTGGAGCAGTTGGCGAGTGGACGATCAATCGGACAGGTCCATTATGCCCCAGGGACAATAATTGCTTCCTCGAGGCATTCCTGGAGTTCCAGGCACAGAGTGACGTTGTGGCTTCATCAGGGAACATGACGTAATCCTCAGTATGATTGAATATCGCCTGAGCCTTGTGCTCCTGTTTACCAGTGGTTCCAGCTCCAGTATAAGCAATCAAGCATCTGCTCGTGGATAATTCCCACAATTTGATCAATGAATCTTTCCCAGATGAAAGCAAATACTTTCCATTCCGTGTAAAAGCAACAGAGCAAACTTCGTATGAGTCATGGGCCTTGACGAAGGTATTGATACACCTATTGGAGACACCATCCCATAGCTTGATACTGCCATCCTTTCCAGCAGAAGCATAAGTCTTGGCATCGGGTGAGTACTTGACACTGGTGATGCCAGCGGTGTGCTGATGATTAGGAATACTGCAGACAAAACACTGCGCAGTGTTGATGTCATAGAGCCTGATTACGGGATGATTAGTCCCGACGATGAGAAAATCCCCAGTGGGATGGAACGAGAGACACCTGATCTGATCAGCATCTGTGATGGTCCTGAAGGCCTTCTTGACACTGGCCTTGCTGAAATCAAACAGCTTAACACTGAAGTCTCGACTCCCTGACACCAGGATGGGCTCACGTGGATGGAATTCCAGGCAGGTGACCTCCTCCAGGTGATCGTACAGAGTCCTGATTACAGGATGACCACCAGCCTGATCACCAGGTGCCATTTCGTCTGGTGCTGATTTAGCAAGCATCCTGTCGACATCCAGGATCTTTATGGAGGCATCAACTGAGCCTGTAGCTATCAGCTGTCCATCAGCTGAGAATGCCCCAGCCCTGCAGTTACCCTTGTGCGATGTCACGTAAGCTGTCTCGTATTGGGCTGGCTCTGGTGCCTGTGTCTGGGTCTCAGTCTCGTACTCCAGGTCTAGGCCTGGCCCCAGGGAGTTGTCGAAGCTGGAGAATGACTGCGCGTGGTTGTTGTTTGTTGTCTCATTTTTTTTCGATCTGTCTGGCTCGTGGACTGTACCCAGTAGCATCAGGTGCAGGAGACGATCAGAGGGGGGACAGGGGGGCTCTGCCTGGATCAGGTTTGACAGCTGGACAGCTAGGGTCTGGTGGCCATCGTAGAATAATTGACTGAAAGTGGAGGTACGGTGAAAACAGGTCAATGAAATTAGTCCATTCATTGGAGACGAATAATTGGAGTAATTACCTGATCATCAAGCGATAGAGTGTCTCCCTATTTTTAATTACATTTTTAGGATCAATCTCTGGGTCTTTCATGACGATATCCTGACCTGTCATGCTTTTTTGCCACTAAACAACGCTCTTCTTCGCTTCAATTTCGATAAATAAAATACTCGAAAATGTTGAGAGGTTACAACTTGTTTCTTGTTTGTTGTCAAATATCGACTGGCCACTGTATCCTCCAGGGCCCTACAATCCACATCCATCACAAGAATTCGCAACCCTGATTGGCTCAGAGTGGGTACTCCTAGGGGAAACAGCCAATGGAGATCGACAAAAATTTTTGAGCAACAGAAACGTCACGTGGGAGTCAACTATGACAGAATGGCTGATGAACGAGAGGATAATAAACCAGAGGAACTCGTCAATGTCGAGGGGAAATCCTCAAAAAAAATTTTTGATGATTCTGAGCATGTTCTGAGGAAACGACCGCCTTATGTCTTCCCCAAGAGGAGCAAAGACGTTTATGCCACGAATAAAACCGCTTTCAAGGTAAATTATTTGGAATTCTTAACCTCTACGATTTCAATTTGCTTTTCGATTTTTTTCTAGTGTTTATCTATTTTTTTTTAATAATTTGACGAGCAAAAATCACTCTTTTAATATTTTTTAAATTTATTTTGAAGGCACAATTAAATATCTGTGAGAAATTGCTAGATGGAGGAGAGCCAGAGATTATAATTCATGGATTAGGAGCTGCCATCAATCGAGCGTGCAATCTAGCTCTTCAACTCAAGAAAAATTCCAGTGGCACATTAGATATTGATACACGAACATCAACAGTCCATCTCATTGGTAAAATCCGCATTTATACGAATGAATTATTTCCATCTTGAACTGAATCCTCATTCGAAATTCCAGACGACCTCGAGCCATTGAAGGATGATGTAGACTGTGAAGTGAACAGTCGCAACAACTCCGCAATCCACATAAGAGTATTTCGAACAGTGAATATAGGTCCTCTAAAATATGCCTAAGGAATCCTGAAAATCCTGAAGAAAGCTTCCACCCATTATTGCACAGAGTATGTCTTCCCTCTGATTTCCAGTGATATAAAATACCCAAAGAATGATTTTCTCACTGAATGAACTCGTCCACTGGCTGGGCCTGACCATTTTTGAGATCTGGGTAAACCTCGTGTCCTTGACGATATTCACAGTCCTTCTGGCCCTGAAACTCGATGAAAACTACTTCCTTGGCTTTTCTGGATGGTGGGTAGTCTTCACTCCCCTCTTCATAGCAGACGGCCTCAACACGTATTTTTGTGCTATAATCTTCATCCGGATGCATATGGAGGGCATGATAAAGGTCGGAGTTCTCAGGGCCCTCTGGAGTCTCATCTCTCTCCTCCTCGTTTTTGTATTTAAGTATCTTCTCTGCAAAAAATTATCGGGCCAGAGCAGCCTGGAGTACTCAGAGGTCTTCAGTCCTGTCTTCATTCTTCTCCAGCTGATCGCTGTGAGGGCCTGTCAGCTCCACTGACCTAGGCCTCCAGCCGAGGAGAACATCCAAGTCTACATGCTCAGCGCCAATCCTGATTTGATAAGCGGATACTTCGCCGCTGAGTTCAGATGAAAATCATTGTCATTCAATTATTGCGGGGAAATCATTGAACTGTTTATACTCTTTAGAAGTTAAGAAATATAATCTGTAAAATTTTTTTATTATTAAATCGTTAATGTAATGGAATTCCAGTGTGTTATTGTTTACTTGGAAACTTCGGGGGGGAAGAAAAATACGGAATATCAATATCAATACTCGAAAATTAATTTTACTAATAGAATTCTTCAAAAAAAAAATTGTAATTCCCTGAAGTAATGAGAGAAATGAGTGAAGTAATTTATTTAAAGAAAAAATATTGAATATTTGGGAGTCCCACAGGTGTATAAATCAAAAAGAAAATTCTTGAAGTGAAACACCAGAATAAAATGAGAAACGTTAAATCCCTTACGAATTCCCCAGAATATTTTTCGAGTTCTTGCATAAATTCTCTCACACATACCCTGCCCTTCCTCCCACAATCAATACCCCAACATTATACCCCCAATTACGAAAACCCGTCAACAAATCTTTTCAAATGCACACTGACGTCATTCCAGTGAATCTAGCCATCAGCTGACACCAGGGCTCGTCAAAAGAGGGCGAGTGATCGCGAGAGACGCGCATCTCCGGGTAGACAATTCCCGATAATTCCACGAGGAAGGGGTAGTACAAGTTGCCGAAAGTAGCCCCAGAGAACTCGAAGAGGGGATAGTCCTTCCCGAGCCCTTAGCATCCCGCAAACCGTCGATCTCCAGGGGGAGGAGGATCTCCGTTGTTCCATCGGTTCCACTGGGTTCCCGGTCTTGTCAGTGTGCGGTGGAAAAAATCCGAGAACTCAAGGAGTGGGATATAAAATTGTGGGGTATCCAAAGGTGATACATATCCGTAATACCGAAGTAACCAAGTGGTAAGGCCCCAACATCGGTGCGCCAGTAGATAGATAAAAGCCAGCGACTCGAGGCCGCGCCAGTGCGATTTTATCGAAGGTCGAGGGTTGGTGGTGTATCAGTCAGTTTTCAGTGGTATGATCATTGTTACGTGCCTCACCATTTGAAAAGGAGAATAAAAATACTGAGGGAATCGTAAAAGTACAGAGATCCAGTAAATCAACTGTGAAAACCATTCTCTGTACCAGTCCATGTGCTCCAACTGAAGATGCTCATCAAGGAATTGTGAGTGAATTATCAACATTTATCTGTCTTCGAGATATTTCTTATCGGGTTAACGAGGGGGACGCGTGACTTGTGCATTGGATTTTACATTGAGTCACTTAGAGATGATTTTTTTTGGGACCGAGGTAGTCCCTGGACGAGGGGTGGAATGGACGTGATGCTTGACCTCGGGTTTACCTTTACGATTTGGTATATATTTTTTTTTTTTTGGTGAGGGTTCCTTTGGGTGAGGAACAGTTTTGACGGATCGATGACGTTTTTCTTTCTCTTTGAGGTGGCATGTGGGCGGGCAACGTCGCGACATCCGGTCGAATTTAATTGTCTCCGCGCGCTATCGATTTTCGGTTTGACTGAACATTTCCTGCACCATGGGATCAACGTGACACGCGTTGTCTCAGATGTTTTTTTCTACTTGTATCTTTTTGTCTAATTTGTTTTTGTTTTCACGGGATTTTGAAACTTACTCATGGGATTGACGTCGATTTTTTGGGGGAACGTCCAAGGACAACTTTCGCCTGACAAATTTTCATTTTGATGTTTCAATAATTCTATCATGTTTTTTTATGTTACAGCCGCGTCACCCTGCCGCTCACGGTCGAGGAGGTACGTCATAGTTCTTGTGCCTCTAATTTTCTTGGGTATTTTTTTTTTGTTTGGAGACGTGGTATTAAGATTGGGTGTATGGGTTTATCACAGCACGTACGTGACAATGCATCTATTGGTGATAGTTATTCCAGCTGATTCAGGGGATCACGGAATATACGGGTTAAGGGTATGATTGAGTGTCAAGTAATTGATGGGTAATTTTCAGGCTCTAGGATTTTTGTCATTGCAGGTAATCATCGGGGGGAGATTGTGACCATTTTTTAAAAACAATTTATGTTGTTTCATTGTGACGTGGAAATACACTAATAACTCATATACCTATTACGTTATTGAATTTTAATTGTTACGTGTGATTGCCTCAAAAGTGATTAATCCCAAAGAATTTCTGTTAATGTCTATAATAAAATTATAGTCAGCTAAAAAAATTATCCACACTATTCTGTTATAATAGGAATTTAAAAGATATAAAAGAGGAATTCACAAATTAATTCATGAATTAATTTCTAAAAGTAATTCCTATTAATTCGTATATTTATTTTTGAAGAACCTGATGAGGCAATGGAAACGGAAATTCTCTCAAAAAATGAGAGATGTGTTGTCAGAATGTAAATTCAATCTTGTGAATATTCCAATCCTTGATTAATATCTCGAGTAATTAGTGTCCTATTGAATAATCATAGGACTCATGCAACCAGCTCGGTGGATCATACACAACCATAAAAAAAAATTCGTTGTGCTAATGAGGATCGTTCCCACTGGAGAACTAAATGGGTCAATTAATGATTTTCTATTCGTTCTGTAATGCAGTACCAAGTGGCTCAGCTGTACTCCGTGGCAGAGGCGAGTAAAAATAACACAGGTGGTGGTGAAGGCATCGAAGTATTGAAAAACGAGCCATTCACGGATACACCACTGTTGGGAGATAAATATTCGTCCGGACAGTACACATACAAGATTTATCATCTTGCTAGCAAAGTACCGGCTTTTATCCGGCTATTATTACCAAAGAACTCGTTGGAGATCCACGAGGAGGCATGGAATGCCTATCCATACTGCAGGACAGTCATAACCGTGAGTTTCATCTAATTGAAGTATCGCCTTACAAACGGCAACATCTCTCTAGCTTCAATTTACCTTTTTCCCCAGAATCCTGGATACATGAAGGACAATTTCTTCATCATGATTGAATCATTCCACATTGCTGATACGGGAAACCAGCAGAATGTGAGTAAAATCAAATATTTCAATATGGAATTGAATATTACGGAATATTATATATTTCTTGTGGAATTTATTCTGCAGGTACACGAATTATCTGCTGATAAACTTAAAGTGCGAGAGGTGATACACATAGATATAGCCAATGATCCAATAGCGAGTGCTGATTACAAAGAGGACGAGGATCCAGCGACATTCAAGTCCCAAAAAACTGGTCGTGGTCCGCTGGTCGGAAAAGACTGGAAAAATAATGTAACCCCTGTTATGACTTGCTACAAACTCGTAACATGTGAATTCAAGTGGTTTGGCCTGCAGACACGAGTGGAGGGTTTCATCCAGAAAGTGGAGAGACGTTTATTCACCAATCTACATCGGCAGGTATTTTGTTGGATTGACCGCTGGCATGGACTCACAATGGAGGACATCAGGGCGATCGAGGATGCTACCAAGGAGGAGCTCGATAGGGTAAGATATTTAT
Organism: Fopius arisanus; assembly: GCF_000806365.1. Lineage (NCBI taxonomy): Eukaryota > Metazoa > Arthropoda > Insecta > Hymenoptera > Braconidae > Fopius > Fopius arisanus. Next base: position 1,019,600 of record NW_011887753.1, read on the forward strand.
CTGTATCGACACTTTGAATTTCTTTTTGTATTCTTCGAGGATTATCTCTTTTATCTCTCTACAGCGATTATTTTTGTTCTTCAGTCGATTTGGGGATTTAGAAGGAACGCGGGGATTTTTTTTTTACTGCTGAGTGTTGAAATAATATCGATGTATTTATTTGCAGCAAAGACACGAGGGAGAGGTACGAGGCATGCGAGCAGACGATTGAGGTTGCTGTCGAGGCATCTAGATACTATTAAAAATTGCGTTAAAAATAATTCTCCCTTACACCCACCCCGAGGAAATCCCAGAGATGAAAATTACCTAAAGAAGAGAAAAAATCTCAATAACAAATTAAAACTCCCCTCCATTATCAGAGGACAGTCTCAACAGAGTATCTCGTCTTAGATTCAGTGTCTATTTCTATTACTTACGAATTTATAATTTATTTTACAATTTACTAAAATTGAATGGGATTAAAAAACTTGAACAGAGTTCTAGATTAATGTACCCTAGCAATCAATTGAATTAAACTTGTATTACCGTGTCACGTGAAAAATTGAGAATGGAAGTTGATTTTGGAGGTGAATAATTGGTGGTATACAATGAGACTAATGAATTGAGCAAATAAATACGTATGACGAGAGAAAATCAATTCCACTCTGAATGATGATCAATGGTAGATAATCGACTGTTACGATTAATTCATAGTCTTTCAGGTGATCAATGAAATATTAACGTTCCTTAATTGGCGTAATCAGGCCTGCGAAGTGCTTGTCGTGACTAGAGAGAATGAATGGAGTTAAACGAGAAAATCATGTGGATGGAGTGTGAAAATTGGAGGAAAAAAAAATTATTCATGTTGCCATTACTTTCGAGAGGAGAAAACTAGCGAATTATTGCTTCGTCAATTGCTTAAATGCGACTGTAATCGTAGTGATTTCAATATTTAATTTCTTAAACAATTGTTTGAAAGATTTAAATTTAATAAATTAATTGGGTCAACGTGCCGCATATTTTCAGCCTCATGAGTCGAGATGAAATAGGAAATTCAGGGATTAATCAATAATATCCCAGGAGTGTTGGAACACTCATGAGTTATTTTCATACAATCACTGAATTCAGTGTTCGTGAGTCCATCGAGACGAGCTGCGGACATTGTGTTGGGAATATGAAAGTAATTATCACGTTGAATGATGAAAAATTATCCATGAAACATTAATTAGTCAGTCTCGTGCTGTGTCAATAACAATAAACCAATTAACACTTTGATGACGTTCGATGTAGGATCGATTTAACCGGAAAACAATAAATGATTAAATTCAATCTTAATCATCTTTTCGTGAATGTTTTCACTTCGCGAGTTGCGAATTACTTTTGAGAGAAAATAAATAGATAAATTTCAGTGGTGGAGTGAAAATGGGAAATCCCTGGGAATTCGAATTTGACATTCTTATCGATTTATCTCCGGAACTATCAATTTCAGCTAAAAACGCTTCCAGGCTTTTTCAGAGACAATTAAATCGTCAATAAAAATCGTCTTTTGACATTTTCCTCTGAAACCAACAGTTTTGAAGATACATCGATGTTTAATAGAACTGTAAAATTCCAATTGTCTCACTTTATGGCTTCGTTACTGAAGTTAATTGATAATTCTTCAACGTTACAATAATCATCGAGTGCCGAGGCTACTTTACCGTATTCCTGGTTGTTTCAGTCTACCATTAACGATAAAAAGTGAATAAAAACCCAAGAAAAAAAGCAAATGTATTATTCTATAAATGTAAATGAGTAGCATCAAGAAAACACGGAAAAACTCGAAAAAAAAAAACGTAAAACATTAAGAAGTTCTAGGCGATTAAAATTATGTGGAGCAAGTAGAGGATTGCGGGGCGTCGTTGTACATAATATGTGGCATACAATGAAATTCAAGATGGGATGGAAATGACATTTCGATTAGCTTCGCTTGCATTCCGAACGGGAGAGTGCTGTACGATTCACCATGGGTAATTCAATAACAAAGTGGTAAAGTGATTTATCTCGAAAACAGTGAATTCAGGAGAAAAACACCGAAGGACTTTTTTGTAGTCAATTAAACACCAGACAAAAAATGTCTCTTGATATTTCTTCCTAAACTCAACACCTTTTGGATAAATCCGAATGTAAGAAAATCCAATTATCGAATCATTCGAATTATCTCATTTTACCTCTTTGGATGCTGAAGTGACATTAATGAGATCTCAACTTACGATATTAGTGTTAATCCAGATGATTAGTCACCCCGAAGAGTCCTGGTGACTCGACAAGATGAGAGAATAATTAGTGGAGGTTTTAGAGTCCAACCGGTCTAATGGCATAACACAATAGTTGTAGTGATACTGGAGGATCATGAAAAAATAGGATAAGTGCACACATGTACACGATCATTAGATCCGGTTTAATTGTCTTTTGCACAAAACAATTATGATGGACTGGAGGTAACAGTGGGGACCGTATCGGTACCTCTCCAAGTGGTACGATCAATTTGAGGCAGTGCTATATGATTTCGATAAATTTCCACTTTTCATTTATTTTATTTACTTATCAATCAATCCAGAAACCCGAGATACTGAAAATTCATTAAAAAATACTGATCTCTATATCGATGGATGAATAACAGATTAATGCATAATGATTTTTCGAATCGAATTTTTATGGATAAAAAACAAAAATTTAGTAATGAAGATTGATATAAAATTTGGGCATTTTCGTTTGTCTGTTATTAAATTATCGGTATAATTTATGTGGAGATCAGTACGTGAAGTCGATCGTTTTCTCTAGAATTGAATTTCACTGTGGCCGGTATGTTCCAATTACCAATGTCCTAAAATTAGATTTATCTGAATAGATAGTTTAGAAATTCGTTTCTGAGGATCGAGAGAATTGAGGGAATAAACTGATAAATTGAATAACTTAGGTATGAAAATTGTGGGGTCGAGTCACCCAACGCTGCCAAAGGGCCGATGATAAATTAACGTTTAAACCAATTTTGAAAGGATTCCCTAGAGTCTCGCGTATGAATATGTATGTATATATTTATATATATGTATGTATACGTATTTAAGCTGAGTTGTGAGGAGTGAGGAAATTATATAGGCTATAATGTCAGTGAGGTGGTCATGAGACTAATAAAAATCGATGAATATACTGCGTATAAAGGTTTATTGATTTGTTTAAAAATAATAGTACAGTCTTCCGCTTGATCCAGCCACCCTGTACAAGTTTAATGAGTTCGTAGGATTACGTTGCACTTCCGGAAGTGATTGATGATATTTATAAGCCAGCAGTGAAGTGGTTAAATTGCAGAGCAGATTGATGACTCCATTTACCTCCATCATTTACTTTATTACACGTCATCCGCAAAAAATTTCATTAAAAATATATAGGTAGAAAAATAATTATCAATTATCTTGTAAAAAAATTCTATAGAAAATATTCCAATAGAATTGTCTAGCGAATTCTTATTATTTCCATTGAATCAATATCACGTTGATATAAGCCCCACATATCTGAGGAATATTTCCAAGTCCAAGAGAGATACCAGATGCAACGTGACCTCATCAGACGACATTAAAATAATTTCAATTAAAAAATTAATAGGTAGTGGCTTTGCAAAACCTGCCACTCAGACTCCGAACTCCTTGACGATAGCTCCAGCAATAACGAGTCTCTGAATTTCCGATGTGCCCTCATAGATCTCCGTGATCCTGGCGTCCCTGTAGTGTCTTTCAGCTGGCATATCAGTGACATAGCCCATTCCCCCAAGTATTTGAATGGCCTGATGGGAGCAGAAGGTTGCAGCCTCAGATGCAGCTAGTTTAGCCATAGCAGCCTCCTTGGAAAAAGATTTATGATTATCACTGAGCCACGCAGCCCTCCAACTCAAGAGCCTTGCACTCTCCACCCTGAGGGCCATGTCAGCAATTTTTTGCTGTATATTTTGCATTTTTACAATGGGATTGCCAAAAGCCATGCGTTTCTGTGCATACTCGACGGCACATTCTAGAGAAGCCTGAGCGATTCCCAGGGCCTGTCCAGCGATTCCAATCCTTCCAGTATCGAGTGTTTTCATGGCAATTTTAAAACCCATTCCAGGCTCCCCCAGGAGGTTCTCAGAGGGCACAACAGCGTCCTCGAAGATCAGGGAGCATGTGGGGCTCGCTCGGATCCCCAGCTTGTCCTCCCTCTTGCCAAATTCGAGCCCCGGATGTGGGGATTCCACGATGAAAGCACTGATCCCCTTGTGCTTCTTGGACTTGTCCGTCGTGGCGAAGAGGATAATCCTCTCGGCGACGTCACCACTGGTGATCCACGATTTAGTCCCGTTAATCTTGTAGCCCTTACCCTCAGGCTTGGCAGTGGTCGAGGCTGCCCCAGCGTCAGACCCATTCCCTGGTTCACTCAGGGCAAAACATCCCACTCTTGAGCCATCGGTGAAGGGCCTCAAGTGCTTATCCTTCTGCTCTTGTGTACCGAAACCATTGATTGCACCGAGGTACAGGGAATTATTGACACTCATTACCACCCCACAGGAAGCACAACCCCTTGATATCTCCTCCATTGCTATCACGTAAGCCAAATAATCCAGACCAGCACCTCCTAGTGACTCTGGTATTGCTATCGCCATCAGACCGAGTTCACCCATTTTTTTAATCTGCTCCTTTGGGTATCTGTGCTCCTTGTCCAGAGTTTTTGCTATTGGCTTCAGTTCTCCTTCAGCGAAGTCTCTGGACGGATACACGTGAAAAATATTTTGTCAATCATCCAATGATGATCCCAAAATTTATTGATTTTAACAGAAAACAGGAAATCATTTTTTCTCTTCGAAATTTTATCGACTACTAAAAATTTGATTAATGATTTCACCACAAATCGATTTTCTGGCGATAAATCAATATTTAATATAACAGGAAAATTAAATTATTAATATTATTAATATTATTCATAGTAATAACTCATACCAATTATTTTACTAATCTTAATAAATTGATTATTGTTAAAGAATTTCGGTTATCGTTTTGTTTATTCTGATTTTTCAAGAAGAAAATAAATCGTACGAATTTACATGACTTTCAATATTTTTACCGGAAAAACAAAAACGAATTAAGATAATTATATAAGTGACCTCCGGCTTGTTTGTTACTTGTCTGTTTATCTACATGAATTACTCAGCCTTTTCTTTTAAGGCAAGTATCTTTTTTTTTAATTCAATTCAACAATGCATTTCCTGTTCTTCATTATCTTGCATTGACCTCTCCCCGAAATTTTCCATCCGACAAACAACTGATAATTAATTATTAAATATTTACCTTACGGTCTTCTGGAGCATCTGGTGGGTCTCCGGGAGGGAGGACAAGGAGGCGATGGCCCTTGTCCCAGAATGAAGCCTGATCCCTGCCCTGAGAAGATCTAAAGAATCAATTGTATCGACAAATAAAAAATCAATAAATAAATTAATCGAAGAGTTCAAGTAAAGGGAAAATACTTACCGGAGAGTTTCAAGCAGCTCATGTTAATTGAATGTAACCTCGTGAGAGATAAATTCAAATGAAGAATCTCGAGTGCTCACTTGTAAAAATTCCACTCAATTATGAGGATTTTTCTTTCATTGCCGCTGAGCCACCTCTTCACAAATTTCTACAGATCAAATTGTATACAGACAACTCCCTCGCACGATGATTCCACGAATTTCCAGTGCATTTCGTTGCGACTATAATCCATCAGATGACGGGGTCTTTAAACTGACATTTAAACCCGCTGACGTCAGCTGATCGATAATGTCGTGACGCGCGCCGATTTCAAACGACGCATGACTCACCCGGCTGTTCGATAAAACGACAAAATCACTGTGTGATTTGGGTGCTGTTATTGTTTGCGGGGGTAAATAAATAATTGTTGTGGAGATGTCGGGGTCCAAGTGTGTTAAACCACCGAGGAAGGCCTACACCAAGGAGCCCAACGAGATGACACATCAGGAGAAATTGAAACTCATCGATGAGGAGTTGAATTCGTTTTACAAGTAAGAAGATAGATTGAAGAATTTTGGAGTTCTGATGTCACCTGAGAGATGAATGTGTGTCAATTCGTATGTTGGTCGATGAAAAAATTCGATAACACAAAAAAAATCACCTTCATCCCCTAAATATTGTAATCAGCTCCTGGGGCGTGTCCTGGGGCTAGTCCTGTGGTGACAAACAAATTATTTATTTATCTGGAAAAAATTTCATCAGGAAACAAATGGTGGATATGGGTAACAGATTTATTTTCCCTTGGAAAAAGGTATTGCCAGCAGGCGGGGTTCACCGAGGAGGAGATGGATATAATCTGTCAACCCTTGGTGGCGGCGATGCGCCGATCGTGGCTCCAGCTCGTCCTCCGGGCAACGGTGATCCTCGTGGTGATCGGCACCGTCGCCTGTGCTGCAGCACAGCTCGACTTCGTTGGTACTCATCTGTCCGCGATCACTCGTGTCCTCGCGGTTAAAATTCTCCCCTTCTGGAACTGGCAGTACCTCTACCGCGAGAACTGCATGATGAATAATCCATTCTACAACGAGTACCCGATCACAGAAGAGGATTGCGTCGTAAGATATACAGTTAATATACAGTCATTGATGATTTACAGTTCGCTAATTCGCGAAGATGGAATTACGATGTAATTACGATGTAATTACGATTTTTATTGAACCCCAAAAGAGGATTTAATTCCTCTCCGAAATTATGAAAATTCAAGCAAGTGGATATTTTTATTCTCCCAGACGTGTGAGGCAGTGGAAACGATAGATCGTCTGTCCGACGTGCACTACCGTCACTTGGTGGATAATTACCTGAACCGAGACGCCCCGGCGATAATCACCGACGCCATGGACTCCTGGGGTGTCATGAACACCGATCACTTCTGGTTCGACAACATAACACACGTAAGACACCCATAAATCATCCTCGAGTCCTACTGACTCCACCTCGACTATTTAAATCCCCAGCTGTACCTCGGGAACGAGCGCCTGATGGAGACGGTTCCCTGTTCGTTGACCTCGAACCTCCGGACTGGCTCCTCAGACCTCGCGGCTTTCCTCCGGAGGGTTCACTCCCCTGAGGTGGCTAAATGGTTCGTCCACTGGCAGAATTGTGACATCAACGCGGTGAAGGTCCTGAGGAAATACTATCAGCGCCCTTATTTCCTCTCCAGTACTGTCTCACCTGCACACTTCAACTGGGTCCTCATGTCCTCGGATTACAACAGCCCGAGTTATAAAAAAGTCGAGCTGGACTCCGGCCTGATCGCCCTGGCACAACTTCGAGGCGCCACCCAGCTCAGACTCACTCCTATCAATCCGTGCAACAGCTCCTGTCCGGAATTAATTGCAGATCTTCATCGAGGGGAAATGTGTAAGTCCAGGGAAAAATATCGGAATGGAATAAAACCCCTTTTCTCATTAAATAAAAATATTATTAATCGTTTATTCTCTATCGAACTTAAAATTGAAATCGCATGATATCTTGGGGATTTTAATATGAAAATTGTTAATAATTATAATTGAATTATTATTTTCCAGTGGTTTTTACCAATCTCATGTGGAATCTGGAATACGCACCCATGAGAGGTCTGGACAATATTGCGATCCTGACTGAGACAGTGTGGGACGAGGATCCATAAAAAAATCATTAAAAAATCAATTAACAGCAATGAAAAATTTGCAACTCAACAAAAAAACTCGATGTTCATTACCTCTCTGTACTCACCCCATCCCCTTTCGACTCTCAAAAAAAAAAATTCAAACTTCTAAACCCATGTAGAGTATTAAAAACTCGATAACATGAATAAAAAATAACGCAATGATACGGAATTTATTTACTCCCCGAGTCATCTCCTCTGAAATCACCACAAGTAACAAGAAACGAGATTGATTTTTTTATTAATTAATCGTTTATAATAACATTTTATTTATCTTTCTTCATGAATTATTCGTCAATATTATTTTCACTCTCTCATTCTCTCACCCTCTCCCTACATTATCTCATTGATATCCTCAATAATTTTCTCTTATCGCAATTGTCTACCGAGGAATTGATAATGAACGTTCTCACGCGCAATTTTCATTTAATATATATATATATTTTTTCATAGAAAAAACAAAGCGTAAGGTTAATCAATTAGATATACGTCAGCGTGGCGATTTTGCATTCATTATTTGTTGCATCATATATATAATAATTATATATAATTTCATTTGTTTGGCATGCTTAAAATCGACACGATATACATGTATTAAAAGATGTATATGTTATGGTGTGGATTCATATTTATCGTTTATGTATACATATCGATTGCTACCTCCTTCGTCGCCTCGTTTATTATCGTCGGTTCTTTAATTTGTTTAATTATATTATTTGTTGTTGTCATCTTTGTCGAGTTTTTAGTGTCAATACGGGTGTATGACGGCTCTTGCTTTATTGTTATTTGGACACTTCATTTAATATATAAAAGACATTCATTTTTTCTCTCATGTCTCGAGTAATTTAAGATGAACTCATTGATCAAATTAATTATTATCATTTTTATTTATGCTGCTCTGTTGAAAAATCAAAGTCTGTCGATTTTTATTATCGAATTCATTTGAGATTTATGGTTGAATAAATGAGTTTCAAGGATGAATATCGGATTCAATATTTTTATATTCGAATTTATGTTATTAGGTACGTAGTACGCGTAACAACAATAATATTAACAACGATTAATGGCGGAGGTAACGATGAAATTGGACGTTGGGATTAATACGAGAGATTAAGAGCTGATTTTTTCATTCGATTGAGCCGAGATGAGTGCGAAATGCCAAAGGATATATTTGCAATTATTAAACAATATATCAACGGTTGTCCCGAGTGAATTATAATGTTCGTCATTATTGTCTAACGCACATAATCCTCTGATCAGACGGGTAATAATTAATCCAGCAATAGATAAGATTAATAATTAAGTTTTCTTATCATTTTCCATTTTATTTCATCGAAGCGATAAAATTTATTTGCTGGATAAAAAATAAATGCGAATAATTTTTTTTTAGTGGAGAAATTTATAGAATGATTGGAGGATTTATTTTTCGTTCCGGAGAATTTGATTAGTTAGGTTTAAGAAGGGAGAATTTTTTTTTGGTTTCGACGAGAAATTTCGGAAGAATATTCCTAGAGATTTTTTCATCAAGTCCATTGAGGTAAATAATTATGATTCACTCTTACGTGCAAGAAAGCCAATCCATTGGTATTAACACTAAAAACTAATTACTCGTCAATCAATCGCTCGTCATTCAGTTCCCCCCATTCGAGCACTGGGGGATTGCACATGAGAGAACCCAGTGGTCAGTATTTCACATTAATCTCATGTGTCACTTCCACCCCCTCGAGCGCGTTATCTCTGATATGTACCTGAGGACGACTATGATAACAGCAGGGGAACAACTCACTTCCTCGATTTTACGAGCAAAGTTACAAGATCGAATTACCCGAAAACCATTGATTTTTCAAAAAAATACATAGAGACCTTTTCCACCGAGAATTGTCTCAGCTACAAAAAATTCCTCTACCATTTTTTTCCTGCATCGATAATTCTCGAGAAAATCGACAGTTAACGATGCGAAATATTTTTCATTCTCATCACATCATGAACTCATAACTCCGGGCTCATAACCCCGGTGTTCAGATCATAGTCGCCTCACCATTAATTATCGGTTCTTCCATACACCCGAGCATTTCGATAGCTCGATAACATCCCAGTGTGATAAAAAAATAATTAATCACCGAACATAGAAGAAAAACAGAAATCCAACGAGAAAGAACTTCACCTTTTCCTAAACGTTCTACAAATTTCTGGGCACTTACGCCCTTCAGTCACCGTCAATTATTCCTCTCCCCCTTTCCCCTATGCCCCCTAAATTCCCCCTCCCTCTGAATAATTGAACTATCCGACAAAAGCCACGATTTGATTCCACAAATTTTATTACCACTGGTGATAAGAATTCCACCGAAAAGAATTTCCCTGAAATAACAATAAATAAATCCCAGCAACAATTACGCTGATAATTGAATTGTCAATAGCCGATTACAGTCGATATTCGCGATAACTAATCCACTACCCGATAAATTTCGTATAAATGAAGATGCGACTCCTCGAATCCGCGCATGAATTTTAAATTCTCCTAGATATAAGTTAGACTCGAAGAAATCGACAGAATGAGTTTGGGATCGAATAAATAATCGATAAGTCACCCTCTCACTCAATGTACAATCACCCATACGCATTCACAGGAATTAATCAATCAATAATCAATGAATTCAGCGGTTAATTGTCCTCACACTTGCTCCACCCTCGCTCCTCAAACAATTATTAGTTTTCAAACGCATAATTACTCCACATCCACATACTCTGACTCTGGCGAAAGAAAAATAAAGGTCGGATTATAATTTGTACAAAATACGATTACAAGTAGCGTTGTAACAACAATTTGCAATAGTTAAATATAATATGTATATTATGTATATTCTTTATTTATAATATGTATAATTTTTCATCTTTATTTATAACTTCATCATTTTGTTAATCTATTTATTCATCAATAATGCATGTAATCGAGCTTGAACGATCGTCTTCGTCCTTTCGCCTTCCCAATTAATTAACAAATTAGACACTCTCCCTATATCAACAAAATCTAAACTCCATTAATATATCATCAACTGGTCGCTCATTAAATTCTATTATAATTCCCATAATCAACCAGAAACGAAAACGATCGCAGCAGTCAAAAAGGAATGTCATGAATTCTAGATTTGTTTATTCACTCAATGGGATATTAAAAAAACCGTAAATTATTGATAATAACAGGACTAGGCGGACTAGACGCTCGCCGCCACCTTAATCAATAAATCTATCATCTTTCTCCCCGGAATTATTTTTCAATAAAATAAGGGACAAGTGGGGTAAATAGGGTAAACAATTGGAGAGATCACTCGATAAATTATTGATTACAGTATTATCGTTAATTAATAAGATATGATTATTGTTTGTGTGGGGGTGAGGCATCTCAAGGCACACCCGCCTCCCGTTCATTCCTCTCTACTTTATATTTTCTCTCTTTGTTAATACTTTTTATTTATTTTGTTTAAGACAGCTCCTGTTATCGATAAGACGAGGTGGCAGCTTCCAGCACCTCACAACGTCAGGGCCACCACCCTTGACCCTTGTGCGCGGTTAATTATTTCTTTCTATTATTAATCGATTAGTCGATCGTTGAGACATTGTCAGTCAGTCGAGAATCGAGCGAGCCCGGGAGAGCACTCCATCGACAATTATTTATTGAAAATTTATCCTCCAAAATACCAATTTCTCATTAAATTACAATAATTTTATCTTCTCGTGAATTTATTATTGTTTTTTTTTTATCTAAAAAAATCGACATTTTTCCATTTTAATGATGGATTAATTAAAAATTCATGTAATTTCAGGGAATTTTTCAGGAGATGAATTTTTAATTTATTTATTCCATTCATCTATCAGTCAGGATGATTCAGGGTAATCACTTATAAATAATAATTTATACTCCGGGGATTTCAGGGGATCATTCGAGAAAAATAAAAAATGGAGCAACTCTCCACGTGCTACCTTGTGGTCTCTCGACCTTGAGCATTTCACTCAACATCGTCTCCTCGGTGGCTAGATTGATCCTCAGATTACACGCAGGCCGAGAGAATAACCGAGTGTCGTATCCCGGGGAATTAAGAGTGCCTGACAGTGAAATCGATTTCGATGGATAATCCCAGTACAAAAATCGAGTAAATAACACCGCAATCCTTCAAATAAACTAGCATTTCCACCCCTCAAAGCGACTAATCAATCACTAATCAATCATACAGATAATTTGATCAACGCATCGAAATAAAAAATGCCTGAAACAGAAATTTAATTTGACCATGATTCCCATCAAACCCGATTTCCTTAATTCTCAAGTATTCTCACTCCTCGACGATGTCTCCATTCCCCATCCCCAAAACGTCAATTGATTACATCTTAATCGAGGCGGCAGCAAGAGCAACAGCAGCTTTAATCGATTACATATAACTTACGCAATATTCACTGAATTATTTCCCCGACAAACCGACTGAACGAAAAAAAAAAAAACCCCGATAAAGTATAAAAACGTGAACATAACATGATGAGTAACACGTTCGATGAATGAATTATTTGTCACGAGACCGTGCTGATACCCAGTCTTAAGACCATTAAAACAATGGCTGAAGCATTGGCTCACTTGCCCAGGCCAAATTTCATAAATATGAGCTCTTTACCTTTGGAGAGAATATCCCCACCAGCACTTGCCCCCGCCATTTCCGTAAATTTCTGCATTAGATTTGGCCCAGCGCTTGGCGGCTGCTGCTGCTGCTGTTGGCTCTGATCCGGTGGTTTTTGAGCTGTTGGAATAACCGCTGGTATACCCCTCATTTGTTTACTCGTTTGTGGCCCCTGTCCTCCCTGCTGGGGTCCATACTGTCCCTGCTGCTGCTGCTGTTGAAAATTCTGCTGGTATCCCTGTGGCTGCTGCTGGTACCCCATGCCCTGCTGATAGCCCTGGATATTCTGCTGCGGGTGCTGTTGATTTTGCTGGCCCATGCCCTGCTGATAGTCCTGGGGATTCTGGAACTGCTGGGGACCACCCTGGAGGCCACCCTGGAGGCCACCCGACATGTTACTACCAGCGCCCCGATTGCCCACGCCTCTCCCCCTCCCCTGCAATTTTCCATCAGTTATCTGATTTAATTTTTTCCCTCACGTTTTTTTTTTTGACACTACTCAATCACTCCTCATTTATTATCGGTATTATCTGGAGTTGGTTTTTTTTTTCAAGTTGCTAGTTTTGCTAGGTTCGAGCGAGATGTTCAGACATCGTGTGGTGTGTGAGTCGTGGACATTCAAAGCTAGTCGTGTGTCTTCTTGGTTTGTTGCCATTGTGTTGGGAATTTGCTGGGCTTTTCAAGATTCCAAACATAATATGCAAGTACAAAAATTGTGGGTTAAGCGGTGGGTGGGACGCATGCCGTGCGGGTTCGTCTCTCGTTTCGGATTTTTTATTTTTGGATTTTATTCCGTTTTTTTTTTGGGCCTGAGGGTGGCAGGGGCTCCAGAGAATTTCTCGGTTCAAAAGGAGTTCTCTGATTTATTTAGATTGAAATTTCCAGGAGTTGAGTCATTTGCAGAGTGAAATTACCGGTTTCTCGTAGAATTATTAGAAATTTTTTCGGATTATCGCAGATTGTTACGAATTGTATAATTGTAATTGACGGATAATCGAGAAATTCTCATTTTTTATATCTGTTCGGGGTCTACAATTCGATTGATCGATAACCGCAGGACTCGACATTCATAGCAGCGTGATGGAGGGCACGAGGTAAGCGATTAATTGCGGAATTATGAAAAATTACAGACAGTTTGATGGAACGATATTACCAGACATTACTCCTCAAGGAAATTCCCATCGAAAAACGACTCCCACCGATTTTAATCTTGAACCTTGAGTAATTAAATAATTACAAAAGCGCAGAAACCTCATATTTTCCACGTTAATCCCATCAACGATTTTCTTTTTTATGAAAAAAGGGGAATCCTGGAGGAAAGGGTGTAGAGCATCTCCAAAAGGTGGAGAATATTCGGAAAATAAATGGCAATCCAAATTATTGATAATTAATACGGAAATTCCATCGAACTGTCGTAATGAAATAGGAAAAAAAATAGATTGAGTTGGGAATAGGGTGGACTGATAGGTCGGAGTGGACATACTCACCTGCTGCTGGAGGTGGGGTGGTCCACTGGCCTGCTGATGGGCACTGTGTGAACCCATGACACCTGTACCTGGACCACCGTGCTGATTAGACGTTGTAACAGTGGTGTAGCTGTGGTGATTCGCTTGTTGGTAGGCTAGATGCGGTGGATTGTTTTGTTGTAGTTGGTTTTGTTGTTGTGGTTGTTGTTGTCTAGAGTCTAAGTGACAGACAGGGACAGACACAGGCACAATGCAGGCATCTAGCAACAGAGAAGAGAACAGAACCGTGTTGTCATTCATGGCTCATTTTTTTCTTCTATTATCTTTTCGAAATTGAATATCAACTTGACTCGTTTCACCGACATCGAAATCGGACAAGTCCTTTTACCCTCATCATCTCTAAAAGAACTTGTCCTCGTAAATATCAGCCCTTCACAGCTAATTATATTTAATTGACACGTCTTGTCGTTCGCAAGAGTCAAACGAGTTAAATTTCTACAATAATTACCCGATAATTGATAAAATCATGGAGATAACGAATTCGTGTGTCCATTTCACTTGTACTGTATGAAATTTTTTTTTTATTTTTTAAGATTTAATTTGAGACTAGCTGTTGGTTTGATGATTATTGGTGAAACGATGGAATCGTAATCGCCAGTGAAATGGACAGGTAAATAGTAAATAGTAAAATGGCCAGCATGACAACACGAGACGAACGACAATCATGTGACACGACGACCATCGACCAGTTCAGGCACACAGAGAGAAAGATATAATAAATATATCACGTAATGATAATTCAACGAAATATCTTTCTTGACACATCGATGATCAATTATTGATCTGTTTAATTTATTTTTATATAAAAAAATGCAGCAACACGATCGCAGATAATAGTGGATCCTCGAGATAAAAAAATATACAATATAAATGAAGATAAATAAATCAGATATATCGATATATTTTTGTACAGAGAATACAGTAGAGAGACAGATAATTAATAGAGAAGTATAACGGAGCAAGGAAAATGCTCGAAGATAGATAGACATAAAAAATATACATACATATATATGTTTCGGGGATATATATGCATATATTATCGGTTATTAATAAAATACACTCAAAGCAGCGTGGTGTTAATTGCATTTTGTCGTGTGTTATCTCTTTCAGGTGTTATTGAATAATTATTTATTTGCCTATGTTGCATGTTTTTGTTCAGGTGTGAATTTCAACGATTGTTTCTTGCTTTTGTCTGTTGCCAAAACATTTAGGTGAACAGTGAATCTGAAAACAGTGGCTGTTACGCTACGATCCACGATGATCAAACGATCAAACGATCATACGATCGATCATTCGTATTATTCAATGGATTATTTATTGATTCATCCAGGAAATTGGCCTGTGACCCTTTCAGCCTGTCGTCTTGGCACATCGAGTCTCGTGTCTTGTGTCGCTGCTGTGGGATTTTTTTCCATCAATTGGAAAATCACCTGGGGTTTTTTATCGCTCGATCATCGACGGAGACGGGGGAATTCCCGGGATAAATTTGGGGGATTTTTTCTTTTTTTTTCGTTGTGGGGGATGTATTAGAATTAAAATTGTGTTTTTTTTTTTGGAATCAATTGTTATTGTGGTGGTGGATTGTTATTGTTTTACCTTTGTTGCGGCGGTGCCCTGGAGTCGGGGGTTCTCGTGGTGGCGGGGGTGGGCCTCGTGCACCCGGACCCTGGCCTCCCCCTGGTGGCTTCCATCCTGGCTTCGTTTGCTGACCTTTACTTGGGCCTGCTTCTGTCACGAAATTACTTGGTACTAGGCCCCGTACACCGTCTAATTCACCCATGTAGAAGCCATCGTCGTCCATGTCACCGTAAATGTAGATTTCGTTTCCCGTTTGGAAACGCAGCTCCACAGCCTGACAACACATTTATTCCAATCGGTTATCCAATCAAATTTATTATCCATTTTCTTTTTCTTATTTTCTTATTTTATGATTATGACATTATTATTATATTATAAATAATGTCTAAAATATTGTAATCACTTCTTTAAAACAAGGAATAGAGAGTAAAAATGTCAGTATTAAACATGATAATTTAAATGATTTTTCATATTAATAACAATTTATTACAAAAAACGAATGAATCGTATGAATTTTTCATACCTCAGCGTCGACATTCGGGGAAACGACCTGGGGATCGTAATCGTACAGAGCGATCATCTTCTTGACGGGCATGTTGGTATAGATATCCCCCCACCTGTCACCCTGGCCCCTCCTGCCCTGTCCCTGGGCCTGGCCCTGAGGCCCAGCCGGTGGATTCTTCACTTCCTCAACCATATTGTGAGGTACATACCCCTGTCTACTCCGACATTCACCCCAGTAGAATCCGTCGTCGTCCTTCTCCCCCCAGACCTTTCCACAAAAATCACCCCATGATCCAACTGCAAATCCACTTCAAGCCCTATCATTTTCTCAATGACCCAAAAATACTCTCACTGAGAAATTAAACTTTCATTTCAATATCTCCCGATAATTATTCTGAATAATTCATTATAGCTAATTAAATTTCCCAAGAAAAAGAGACTAAACTATTAGAATTGTCAATTATCAATTGACAAAATAAAAATCGAAATTATGAATTATGAATTGAGTGAGTTGTGACAATTGAAATAATTTCAATGAATCGACGAATTTATTACGACTAATGGAAAATGGAAATTGAATTTCTCATTGATTTTTGATTACCTTGATGGTATCGCCCTCGGAGAAGGGCAATTCGATGTCACAAGCGTCAGGATTGGGTGACATTGTCGTTGGATCGTAATCAAAGAGCGCGATAAACCACCTGACCCTCTTGTTCATTTGTTGGGGCCCAGGATGATGAGGATTGCCGGGGCCCTGATTCCTCCCACCCCTGAACGTCGGTCCTCTCCCCCTTTGAGCTCCTAAATGCAAACAATCAGTATTTCCTGGTGAATAAAACCCTCCGACGAGTGCAATAGTTACCTTGCTGATCTGGGCCGTAATAAGGCTCCTGTCCCCTGGGCCCCACCATCCGTCCAGGCATGTGAGGCCCTTGAGGTCGTCCAGACTGGGGCCCATACCTGTGATGACTCGAATGGTGCTGACTCATTCCTCTTCTCCTCGTTGGATCATCCTCTTCACTATAATTTCCTTCACTAGCCGAGTCTTTCGTGATTTCTGGAATCCCTGGGGGAGATTTACCAAAAATACTTTTCATTCTTACGTCTACGAAGAGTGAAATTAATTTTAGAAGTAAATAAATCACTGAGTTAAGGAGTAATTCATCCATTCGCAGATAAATACCTTGTGGAGCTAATAAATAAATTAATGAATAGTAAATTGGTGGGTAGAATCGGTGAAGGAGGATAGAGATAAAATGATAAAACAGAGAATTTTAATCTCACCCATTTGCGATAAACTCTGGCCCGGATATATCTCCTTATCAGACAAGTTCTCATCAGTCTCAATAATAATTTGTCCATGGGCATCAACCCTGGGTGGTCCATGTCTTCTCATGTGCGATGGCATCGGTGCACCGGGATACCTCTGTCCCGTCTGCATTCTGTGATGATCCTGCATCATTCCCTGCTGCATCTGTCCTTGATCCATGTGACCTCCATGCACCATAGCACCACCTCTCAGCACATTGCAGGGTATTGCTGTTGCACAGCTGTCACCTGACTGGCTCTCACGACTCTTAGTTCTCACAGTTATAGCTTTTGGATTCAATCCCATCAATTTGTGAATATCAACAAGTGCATGATCACCAGTTGGACTGTCAACGTCAGTGACCTTCTTGCCATCCGCGTAAACCGCATAACCGGTGACGGCCGAACCGTTTAGGGCAACAGGCTGCCAGGTCACTAGCAAAGTGCCGTCCTGCGGTCCAGCCTCCACCTGAATAAGGAAATTAATAAAATGAAATTTCACTGAATACTCACCCCTCATTTCGACTTAAGGAGATCCAAAATAAAACGCTAACTCGATGGATAAATCAACACCCAACAGGAGCATTTGGACCAATTGGTTTCACTACTCTAGGGGCTAGGTAAAAATAAACTGAAAAAATGATTGAATTAAAAAAGTCAGTGGAATAATTAATTGGTAAATAATGTGGAACTCCGAACGCTAGAATCTCCTTAAAATTCAAATCTACACCTACAATGAACCTTTTAAAATTTATCCACTGCCCTCTGAATGAACATTTGACAAAAGCATTACATCTACATCAATGACATGATCGATTGAAAAAAAAAATGGGTAATAAATAATTCTCAACCTGGATATCGACGGGTGGATCCGGCAGGCCCTTTTGGAGGGTCTTGAAATGTACGTGGCAGGCAAGATTATTGTTGGACTGGGTGCTTTGGTCCTCGAAGTGTGTTGCTCGTAGATTCTTGGCTTTAACAGTGACACGATAAATCGTTGATGGTGAGAGGCCAGTTATAGTGTGACGATAAACGCCTGGTTTAACTGTCCTAACTTCAACATTGTTAACGCACACAACGTGCTGGTGATTGCTGTTACTGGGTAGCCACGAGATAACTGCACTCGTTGCTGTTACATGCGATGCTTTAACTGCTGTTGGACCTATTGCAACGTCCTTACCGATCACCATTGTACAAGCAGCATCACGAGATGTTCGTCGCGAATGAGTTACTGAACGAACACTTATTCTGTGAGGCTGCAATGAATTATTATAGCACATTAATCGTTATCATTCACTTATTCTTTCGACAGATAAATAACTAACCCGAGTTGAGTCAACTCCTTCCACAAGGGCTCGTGTTCTTTCAGTAGCTTTAACCGTCACCTTCAGCACCCCATCAACGTAGACGTGATAAGACTCGAGCTGGTGGGAATTATCTGGTGCTGTCCAGTTGATAAGAACACTCTTGTTGAGTTGTCGCTCGAGGGTGAGATGCTGGGGCGCCGGTACTAGGTCCGAAAACAGGTAGACTTCTTCAGGAGGAAAAAGACAAGACAAAGCCTAGCTGTAGCTAGATACCTTCTTCTAATCTAATCACTAAAGCGAGCGCCTACGAGCCATCGAACAACTCAAATACACGGGAACAATGAGACATCGATTTATTGTTCTTTGGTGATTTTTTTGTCAATCTGCAAGGACACATCTCACTGCTGTTTGTCAAATGTGAGGAAAATCAAAAAGACGTCAAGCTAGTGGGGATTGCATGCCCTTGGCCTGGCCCATCATCCTCTCGACATCTCTCACGTCGAGGATTCGGAGAATTAACGAGTACCTAATTACTTATACTCAATCCATAACATTAATCACTCTGGAAAAACGTGCAATCAGGTAAAACTCCAGCACAAATCAGGAGTTCGTGTCTAGAGGAGTGTCCACTGAGAAAAAAATATTCCTCACTACATGATATATCAATATATTTTTTTTGAAATGTTAATCTTCCAAATCTGTTTAAAAATTATTAAATTTCGATGTATAATCGCGTTGATAACAAAATAAAATGTGAATGAATTAATTTTTTAATCATTTTTTTCCGAATATTGGAATTTCTACGCAAATTTATGTCTTGAGTCCTAATAAATTTATAAATAATTTGTTCTCAGTGGAAACAAGCAAGTGGACAATTTTTTCCATATATTCGTTAACAAAATCGTCCAGTTGTACATCCGTGACATTCAATTCCTCAAAATATATTATATTTCGTCACTATGCCATTGAAATTTGAAAATTTCCTTTCCGCCGAGTGACGAATATTTTTTTTCATTCAGTCTATTCGGTCGTAACGCATTTCCTCACTGACTAATTAACAACAAAATCGTAATCACGAATTTCTGGCGGTGCGACTCCGAGTTATACCAACCTGGTGGCTCCTGTTCGTCCTCATCCGCGATGTTGTCCAGCTCTGCGTAGGCGGATAATTCAGTGTGACGATTTCTGTTGCCCTCCTCGAGTGCTGCCAACTCCAGATCGATATCCTGGAGGTAGCACTGAAAATTAATATGTTAACACAATTTTAAACGTGATTTAGTTGCGGCAATTTTCCAATTATCCGGGGATTAAATTCTCGAGGAGGTGGAAAAATAGATTCTCCTCGGGAAACTAGTGATTTCACCTCAAAACCTGCACTAAATAATAATCGAAATAATTTATCAGAGGAATTCCTATAATCATTCGTAAAATCATGACAACAACAACTCAAATAAATCGAGTTATCGCGGAATATCCCTGAATTCACCAGAGATATATCTCATATCATTGACGATTTAAATTCTGAGAGGGTGAATTTTCTGGAGATGTTGTCTTTGGAGGATTACGAGGTAGAGATTAAATCGAACGAACTGCATAAAGCACTCAAGGAGTTAGAGATTTTTATCCATTCTAATGGATTTATGAGCTGTTGCATTGAGAGGATGTAAAATGTATTCTCACTTGAGGGATATTCGTGGAGGCGGCATCGTCGACGTCCCTGAGGCCTAGGACAGCCTGATGAAACTCGAGGAGATCATCGCCGACGAGTTTCTGCACGAAATTAGCTGGAACGAGTCCCCTACGTCCGTCGAGGGTCTCAGCATCAAGGATTCCGTCCTCATCGGGTTGTCCCCACACCAGGAGATAATCACCTCCCTGTACCGGCAGCTCAGCCTCGGGATTTTCATTGGGGGAGTGCTGAAAGGGCTCGTAACTGAATCTCGCGATGTAAACGTAGCACCTCCCCTTTCCTGGAATGTCCAGCATGTCGACCTGGCCCTCTGGCAGTATTGTCTCGTTGGTGAGACGATCCAGAGGATTAGTCAGAATGCCTGTGGGTACCTTTGGCATTTGCCTGGGACCCAGGAAGTGATGACCTGGAGTTGGTGTCGCTGTTGGGGAGCTTGCTCGCAGACTCTGTTGAATCTGATGGATTATCGCCTGCTGGTGGAGCTGATTGGCCTGTGATTGGGCTGACAGCTGTTGCATTGCCTGGAGGGGGTCACCTATCGCTTGGAGGAGACCGCTTGATGATGAACCTGTCGATAATTGATCAATCGATTTCTTCAGATTTTCGTTTGACTGAAACCCGACCTCTTCTACTCTCTAATTCCACCATTCTATTTTTTGATCTTTCAGCGAAACCACTCGACTCAAGAAAAAAATAGTCAAGTGCTTTTTTATAGCCCATTAAATTTCCAACAAAAAATACTTTTTCACTTTTTCTCGTAAAATCAATAGATTTCGCGATCAATTGGCTTCAACAAAAACAGGGAATTCAGGCGCTAGAGGCAAAGTGTAAAATGTCCACTTTTTCTTTAGTAATTTTTTATGAATATCGTGGAATCTGAGAGAGATAGCGAAATTGTTGTAGAATATTTTTTGTAGGGCGGAATGAGAGCTACAAAAAAGATGGTGACACAATTTTTCGTATCTCTTCTGTATTCCAAGATATTTCTCGAGAATTCTTTACACATCATTTTGTAAGTAGTAAATAGCAGCTCTCACCTGAACTGACGCCAGATGTGCCAAAAGCATTGGTCCCCACTGTTGAATACGTCGATGGAGTCGTGGAAAATGTGCTTTGTACACTCGAATAAGGAAGCATAGGCTGGGGAGTACTGGTGAACACAGCAAGTGCCGGATGGTACGATGATGATGAATACGGCGTCAACGTCGCCAGAGTAGTTTGTGGTAAATTCGTCTGGGTCACCGTGTAGTTGTGCTGACCCAGTTGATGAGCGGTAGCATAACTACTGACTCCAGATGTGAATGTACCATTTGGATGAGACGTCAGTGATAAATTTTGATAATTCGTACTCTGCAAGATGATTTTTCCATTTAAGAACATTTTTCCATTCATCACTCGTTAAATTCCATTCAATAATAACATCAAAACCTCTTTTTATTTTCTCCGTCCAGATGAACCAATAAAATTTTATGAGAATTACCATTGAGGGATTTCAAGCAGTTAAATTTTTATATCTCTAGTTTTTATTAGAAAATCCATAATGATAAAATAAGATAAACAATTGATACAATTGGATTTATCATCTTGTATTAATGATATTCACCTGGCTGCCATTGAGTTGATAATTCTGTCCAGCCTGTGCCGTTTGGCTGTAATGAGGAATGACAGTTTGACTTGTTGAACCGAGATACGAGCTAGACGAAGGCAATTGTTGTGCCTGCGTTGCTGTTGCAGGCTGCAGTGGTTGTTGATACGTTTGCGTATGTGGATAACTCTCCTGGTACTGATTGCCAGTGAAGTGGCTGTGCGTTTGTTTCTGTTGTGACTGGCTCTGAGAGGGTAGTGCACCCTGTGAATGAGAGCTGGATAATTCACCGTGTGGTTGATGTCCATGGGAGTGTTGCTGCTGATACTGCTGGAGCTTCTGCTGAAAGGCTGGCTGAGATTGGCTCGTTGACAATGACGGGGCCGGTGGGATTGGCTCGTTGTAGTGATATGGTGGTCCATTTGGTGTTAATGGTGGACAACCCGGCATCAGGGGTGTCAGGGGCATCGGCGAGCCTGCGTACTGCTGGCAGCCACAAGATATTCATTGTCCAAGTAATAAAGGATTATAAATCCCCGAATATCTCCCAATCTAACAGTCATACCCAAATTTACCATCGAACATATTTTCCAGAGCGGAATGAGAGCTACAAAAAATGTATCGCAACGATTTCTCTCTTTCTCTTAGATCCGGAGATATTACCGAAAAACTCAGCCATCAGTTGAATTAACTCAATTGATTTGTGGCTTTTATTGTTTCATTATTTATTCATATTGGGCGTAATTGGAAATTGTAATTTTTTATGGTGACTGATAAAATTGAAGGAACTTGAAGGGAATTCAGGGAAAATTAATGGGATGTTAATGCGATGGTAGAATTGAGAGAAATTTCGCAATTGGAAATGAAATGTTGATTTTTTTGAAAACTCACGTGGGAGGATTGAGAGGTCATTCCTAGGTTCAAGGCGTGAGGATGTGGTGGATGTTGATGGGCCAAGTTTGATAGGTTCTCGGCACTGGACCTGAGGATACCCGTCGCTGACGGCTGCTGTGTCGTCACCGTACCTCTCGCCTCCAGCTCGTGGAGAATCCTGCCACTGGTTATTTTAATTTAGAAACAAACCAGTGAGAAATGATCTCTCTATTTTACCTGCTGTCCTGCTCGATCTTAGCTATGATCCTGTCAATCTCTGATCCAGCTGGTGGCCAGGTTGTCCCAGTGATACTCGATGTGTGCGATGCACTTCCTGGGATACGACTTCTCGCTCGTCTGACGTCCGTCAACTCCAGGGACAACTCCTCGTGCTTCACAATCTGTAATTCTTTCTTCTTCTCCAGCTCTCGTATTTTTGACTGGAGTGCCTCCACGGATTCAGGCCCCTGGTATCTACCTGCTATCTTATCCCGCAGCTGGTTCTGTGCTTCGGCGTGCTGACGCTCCAATTCTCCCCTGCGAGCCTCCGTCTCGCGCATTTGCTGATTAATTTCCCAGATTCAATGACAGATTTTTTATAATCTCTTATAATTCCCTCAGCCCCATAATAAAAATGCCCGACAAATTTTTGCCACCGAAATTCGCATTTTGGTAATTTTTCTGGAAAATTATCGATGGGATTGACGTGAAAAATCATGACGTCTTTCAATTTTAGAGATTTCACTTGAAAATTGCATGTGTCATTAAACAATGACAACAGAAAAATCATTGAGATTTTGATTTCGTGTCAGTCATCGAACGAGTGAAGAAAATTCACTATTTCCACCGGAAAAATAGGATCGTACGATTTTCTGGGGGAAATCCTGACAGTGCAACTCTTTAATAAATCCGACATTTTGCTTCTGGGGTTTTTCCGGTGATGAAAATTGTCTGCGTGGCATTAATAAGGGAAATTGGGTGGTGGAACTGAATCATTATGAAGGAAATACGCCGCCAGCAGCTTGTGGACGTTTTTCCGTTTGTTTCTATGACTTTTTTCTCAAATGTCATTGTTTTATCTAGTTCTAGATTCATTGCGAGTCCTCGATAATTGGTCTCTTGGTCTCTCTAGATTAATCCCCGATTCTGAACAATCCCGATTTGTTATCGATTATTCCTATTGAATTTTTCTTATAATTTAATTTTTTATTCCCCGAAATAAATTGAATGGAAAAATCACATCTTGAGAAACAGAAAACACGGTTTTCCATTTTTCTTTCAAGATCAATATTCTCCCAATTTCTCGAATTGTTACCTAATGATGCCTTTTAACAAATACATTTAAATAAATTTATTAATTACTGCATTTATTCGTGCGCAGATACAAAAGAATTGAAATTGCAACGGAAAATTGGGCGACAGAATTTTCGTCGATGACAGGCGTAAAATTGGAATGAATTAATTTCAGTATTGACTCATCATTCCCGGTGTACCGGTAATTTATGAGTCTTCTAGTGGATGGGAAGAGATATTTACCACCAGGATGGTTTCCATCTCTTTGTCCTGCATGACGGCGTTCCTCCCGGAGGTTCCGCCGAGGACAGCCCCTGTACCCAGGTAATGAGTGGCCTGAGGTGCCGTGGACCCGCCACCTCCAACGCCACAGCACTGAAACAGAGGCTCTAGGTGTTTTTCAAAATCATCAAGAGAATTTAAGAAAAAAAAAGCGCAATTACCTCTAATTATTAGCATGCGACAATTTAAATGGATTGAATGAGTTTTTTTTTGAGAATTTTCTTGTGCAGAATTTTTTATTCACAGCGCATGGAAAATAATTTCTACCAAGTGGTTTTTCATCTTTATGACAAAATTTAATCGATAATTGATGACACACATCCGCCTGAGAGAGAAATATTGAGGAAATGTTAGGTCTACGAGCTACACTATCGCCTTTTTCCTTTACAAATTTATTCACAGCGACTTCTACATTCGATTAATCGTTTTTAATCGTTTCTGTGGGATTCTGTACTTTACCACTACTCATTAATATGATCACTAGGTTTTTTCTAATTAATTAGCCGAGAGTTGTGGAGATCATTTGGATTGCGTGAATTGATTCGAATCATTTGCGTCAGTGATTCGAAGGGGAATTCACCGACGAGGTAGAGGTGGGAATATCTCCGGAGTTTGGGGAGATAGAGAATTTTTTGAGAGGACTTTTTTGTGGAGCGAAACGAGAGCTATGAAAATGGTTCTCACGAGTATTTTCATATCTCTCGCCGTTTCGATGATATTCTTGAAAAAGTTCAGACGTTTTTAGTCTGAAATTTTTGAAATTAAATGGAAAGTCTCTTTTCGTCGGGGATTCCCATTCTCTCCGCTAATAATTCGTTCCACGAATTTTAGGTGATCTTCGGGGTCTGACCTTGTATACCTTGTAGGTATATGAAGTGCCGAACGACATATCGAACGGCTCGTCACCCCTCGGCCCGTGATGATCGTTGTTCGCGGATTTTTAATAACAGACTGGGCTGAAAATAAATAATCAAAAAGGAAAAACTGCATCGAGGGACATCGAATTATTTTCCCTAAACAACAGTCAAACTCCCGACTCAAAAACCTGAAAATTTTCGCTGTAATTATCCCCTCGAAAAATTAACTCGACACTCGTTAATTTAATTAGCAGAATTAATTTTTCTCAGCGCCCTCCCTCCCTTCCCACACCACCCACTAATTATCACGGCAATTCCACGGTTCGTCAGTCCATAAAAATAATTTTTCACGACGACAGTGAGAATTAAATCGACAGAAAACAATAATTAATAATTTAATAACAAACTCGTAAAAGTACGGACAAGTCCATTTCGACAATCGCCAAGTTTTCCGTGAATATCTCAGAATCCAGAAAAGATACAAAAATTTTCATCACCACCTTTTTTGTAGAACCAATCAAGTGCTCCAACAATTGTCATTACAAAAAATCGTCTATCTCACTCAGATTCCCGGATATTCCGGCAAAAAGGCTCAACGATTCAATTAATCTCCGAATTCTTACGAGATCGCTCCTTAATTGCGCCGGGTAATTCGATAATTAATCAAATCGGCTCAGAAAATTGGAATACAATTTTTCCTGGGGCTCGACTCATGGCTGATGAATTGAAAAATTTTAATGCATCAAGGTGGAATGAAAATATTGTCCGATTAACGCGGAGCCGTTACCACTGAGTCGCGCACATCGAGTTGTACTACTGTAACCATCCATCTCCGTAATTACAGTACATGCATGACCGAGAATAAAGAAATAGAAGAGAACATTGAAATACTATAACATACAATCGTCTTGTTTGTTCTCGTCATTCCGGTCGTTATTGTCGTCAGAGGATAATCAAGTGCACATGATTCACTCGCTGTCATCGCGTGATTTATTAATGAGTAATTACCATCAACAAATTAATTAATTCCACAAACCAATATCCCCGAAACGCTCCTGAAAAATCCTCAGAAATATACGAAACATAATAAATAAATAACATAAATAAAAAATGGAATATGACATGACGAAATTAGAGTGAAAATATCCGCAATTGGGGCAATTATTTATTTAGACAATCCTTCCTCCATTTGTCCTTGAATTACTGATAAAATACCTCCGCAAATTTAAAATATGATCTTGAAAACAATTTTTCATACTTTTTAGGTTTCAATTCTGTTCGTTTACTGGCGTTTGAGAAAGGCTTCAACTGACGGATGTAGAGAAGACTTTAGACAATTCAAAAGGATTGAAGTAAATTTTTCCCGGAGTGACTCGACTGTTCATCAAGCCCCAGACATTTTCCTTTTCTCCAAAATCTCATCACTCGTGTTACCATTTTTTTTTTATTCACCGGGTAAACCAGAAAGAGGGCATGACACACTTGGAATCCCCGAGGCTCGAAGGGAGTAATCGACTCGCTGAGATCGATCGGCCCTTCGAGATTCCCCGAAAATCAACCCCGACGTAAAAACGATTGAGTCAGGAAAATCCCTTGAGTTTACCACCGGGAAATTCCGGGGTTAAACGTCGACCGATGGAGATTAGCCCAGAGCATTCGTACACGACTGTCTAAAAACAGTTTCTATTTAAAGTCCAAACGGGATGATACTGAGGTCAAGAAAAACGAAAGGTAACCGCAAAAATCGGCGGATTAAAAAAAAATCGTTATCCCCCTAGAACCACCAGATAAACCCGAAATAAACGGACAAAAGAGGAAATAAAATGGCAAAGGCCAGATGACATTTTAAAATCGTATAAAAAATAAATTATACCTGCAAAAAAATCGGTAAAAAAATTGGAAAAATGTATTTCCCGGGTGTAACCTCTGGAAAAAAATCGGACTGATCGATTTTTCTTCAGAGAAATGGGGAAAATGGGGAAAAATTGTTGAAGAACCGGGAGTTTCACTAGATATTTTACAGTAGAAGATATAAATGGTTAAGGGAATTCTAGGGGTTCGTAGTGGGCCCTGAATGGTGACGGCACTGCTTATTGATCTCAACCACCAAAGATACGTCGAGTATACATATACGAAAGTCTAGCCGGGCGTCACATACCACTTTGCGTGCCACCACCGGCCACATCAAGTCGCACCCACTGGCCAAACATTATTCTCAACAAATGAATGTCATCATCTCAAGAAAAAAATGGGATGGGAACTGAAGATCCACCCCCAGGGTGCGAGAAAATGTCGAACGAGAGGAATAACGAGTGATAGAGGTAGCACTCCGGGCGGCCATGTCCCTCGTCTGGGGCGAAAGCCTCATCTCAACATCCATCACACCGAAAAACAATAACCGATATGAAAAATAATAATAAAAATAACCGAAGAAAATGACTATTTAAAATGCCAGAGCCAGTGCTCCATGAATCTCTCACACACTAATTAATAATAATCATTAAATAAATGGCACTCACGATGACGGAGTCGAAGGGATTGTGGCAGGCCAGGGCTGCTGCTTTGATGTCAAATGATAATCCTCTACAATGATTCGTAAAAAAAATGTGATCTCCACTTGTGCTCCAGAGGTTGATTCTCCCTGGAGTTGGTGATACCAGTGACTCAGATCAGCCAGAATAACAACGAAAAAGAAAAAAAAAAATAACTAAAATAAAGTAAAATAAATCACTTCACTTCCCTTAGACTTTTTCCCCCAGGTATATTCACAACCTCACAAGTGCAATCATGTTGGGGGGAATTTATGGTGTGCCGTCTGGAGGGCCGCGGAAAAAAGGCAGGGCCGATGGAAACTCGTCGGGTGGCCTCTCTCACGGGTTTGTGTGACGATCCGTTCCCCGCGGTGTGTAGAGAATATATGGGGAGGGGGTGATACGAGGGGATGGGAGTTTGTAACGGGTGGGCGGTGGGCTGTTGGGTGGGTTTGGCGAAGAGGAGGATGGAAAATCAACGGGTATACGCGAGCAAACGAAAAAGCTCTCCGTCAACGCACATCGGAGACGATGCGACACCTACAATTCAACCCCGTGAAAACCACCAGTCGGCGCGATTTTCAACCCCTTGTATTGTAGAGGGGGGATGCGCCAGTGGTTCTTGGAATTGTGCGCGATGGAGGGGTGAAATCTGAAGGCTGTTATATCGCCTGCCGCCGGATATGGGTCACTCGTCGATCGATCAGAGTGGGAGAGCTCCCGGCCCACACTCTCAAAACTGTACAACTTCTTTCAGTGAAGACCAATCAATAACACAACCCCTCGCAATCTCCGATCATTTCCCCATAAACCCCATTTTCCCACCCCCAATCACCGATCATCCCCCACCGCATTTTCAAAATTTTTATTAGTTTTATTATCTTAGTTGTTTTTACTTTTTGAGTTGTCCGGTGGATTCTATGGGGAACGATTTATTTTTGCATTTAGCAATTTTGGGGATCGATGTAAATATCGATCAGTAATCGATTCATTGATTTTTGAGAATTCCTCTTGGGGCCTTCCCCGCGTTTTGGGGGAGGTATGTAGGGGGTATGTGGGGGTTGTAATTGGGTGTGTGCGAACATGGATCTAGGGGTTTTTTAAAGGACTCTTAAATAAATGGGGAAGGTTAATAATTATGAAGGAATAATCAATGAAAATCAATGAAGTAATGTGATAAATGATAGATAAAAAATCATTCTTGAAATACAATTTTATTTTCTAATTTTGAGGAATTAACAGGAGTGAGGCAATTTGATTATTAATTTTATTCAGTTTATCCGTAATTGCTGATTAATCTCCGAAACTATGGATTTATTACAAAAACAGTAGAACACTTTTTTCGAGCGAATGAAATCCCCGATAAAAAAGATCTTTTCAATTTTCATCGTAAAATCGTTAATTTCCGAGATATGGTGCTAGAAATGAAAAAAAAAATCCACATCTCGCGAGACAATAATTTCCCATCAATTTCCCAACAAAAAAATTTTGATTCGTCGTCTCAAATGACTGATTAATTTCGATAATTAGCAATACGGAAAAAGGTGATCGGCTAATTAGTGATTACGGGGGTCTGACGGTGGCATAATTTGTCACAGCGAATGAGAAAAATCAATTAGCGACATAATAACTGAACAAAGGAGCGAGGATGAATGCGCTAGTGACTGCTAGTGATATTTTCGATGGGGGGACAACGCATGCGTGATATTTGAAATGTGTTGGGAGGGGGGTTGTAGGGGGGTGGGAGTCCCTCGGGAGGTGATAAGGGCGCAGGCGTCAAACCCAGACCCCGGGGGAGGGTACGTAGGTGGTGGACAAGTACTTTACCTGCCTCTTCATGCCGTGTGACGTCATTGACATAGGGGGTTGTTTGACGTGCCCTCTCCGTCTGTTCGACGGTGGCCCAGGGGGTGAACTGGCCGGTTCGTACGTCTCGGCTTATCAATGAACGTACGT
The DNA here is from genome assembly GCF_000806365.1 of Fopius arisanus. NCBI lineage: Eukaryota > Metazoa > Arthropoda > Insecta > Hymenoptera > Braconidae > Fopius > Fopius arisanus. Next base: position 1,049,249 of record NW_011887753.1, read on the forward strand.
TCAGCTTCCGGCGCAAGCCTCTACTATTCACTCACACCAAAATACATTTTTTAACAATCCACCAATCCCCAATATTCAATAACAATTACGCCATCCACTCTGATCGATATTGCATAAAAATCACCGATAAACCACGCGAATTACGCAAGCGAAAATTATTTCTGAATTTTTGTAGAAATACGAGGAAAATCATAAATTTTCTGATATTTTTTTTTATATTTTTTTTATAAACAAAATATGTTTGTCTCATTTATTATTATTGAATATATAATTATTGTTTAATGTGGAAAAACTCATTGAAGTGTCATTATCATGCCGTCAATATTTCCGGCGATTTGCATTTCACTGGTGGAATTTTTCCCTCTCCATCATAAACCGAAAAATGTAAAATCACCTCGCGATGAATGAACCGACGCAATCACTTTCCCTTCCGTAATTTTCCTCCGACCTCTCAATGTTTTCCTTCGTCTCATAGTTGCGTAAATCTGATTATACCCGTGCAATTCGACTACAACCGGTTTTCCGAACGATCCCATCGTCATTTGGTGTCAGTCACTGAGCCCCAAAGGACATTAAGTCAATCATTGGATCAATCATTCCGATTGGCATTCAAAAATCGACAAGAATTGACATACCCTGGTGCTCTAGCAGTTAAACTATCGAGACTATTAAATCTCCCGACGATTATCGACTATCAATTGACGTGAAAAGTTTATGAAGATCGAGAATAGACCGGTGTAAGACGGATAGTCAGACATTATTCAGTGGAAATTGTACAGTCGAAGGTAAATGCAATCGATGAATCGATCAGTTCAATTCCGATGAACATCAATCTAAAAAAGACCTACCTCCCTGCTAAAAACCGATTTCCTCAATTTTCAAAAAAAAAAAAAAAAAAAAACAAATACCAATTTGATTGATTTAATTAAAATCATCCCAAAATATTCGTTTAAATTCCCGTAATTTTCCGAATGGCGAGATAATCGCGTCGATCATTCTAATTAAAAATCAATGATTATTTGATTATTTAGGTTTCTGTATTGTTTTTGAGTGAATAAAATATGGAGTTGGGCCACACGATTGAGGACTCGAGAAAAAAATATCCCGAATTAACGAAGGAATTGCTGACGGAGTTGCGAATGTACTGCGAGGAAAGGGGAATTGCACAAGTGCCAGATGAGAAACTCGCGTTGTTTGCCCACAGCTGTTACTTCGACCTGGAATCGGCTAAACGATGTATGAATGTGTACTACAAGCTACGTTCAACAGTCCCAGAATTTTTTGCCAACCGTGATCCCACCTCGGATGACCTACAACATTCTTTGAAGGCACTGTGAGTTTGTTATTAAAATCCTTTAAAAAAAAAATATATATAACGTCAAGGAACTTCAGCCGAGGAACTTTAGCAATTTATTCGCAAGAGGAAATATGAAAGATTTTAAAAAACCCTCACCGAGATCCTTTTCTCGTTAACATCAGACCGTTTTCATTTTATTTAATCAACTTTATTTATTTCTCCCATTTCCGATGTTAATTATACACGTCGCGCTTGGTTAATTAACTTTCTCGAGTTGAGATACTAAATAACTAATTAAATAACTCATTTATCTTCATTAAGAATCAGGGATTGCTATCTGTTTTATTTAAACTTTTCAATTTTTTATTGAGTTTTATTTAATTTCATTTGGATTACGAAGAAATGGAATTTCGATTTTTTTTATTGGTGCCTGGAAAATAATTTTCAGATACAATTTTTGTTAAGAATAATTCTCTTGCAAGTGGAGTGCTGCCATTGATATTTTATTAAGTTTGACAATTGTCAGAAAAGAGTTGAAATCTCGAGTGAAATAAAAGGTGAATTGAAGTGACATGTCAATGTGTCAGTGGCAGTGTCTCTTATCACAATCTCGATATCTTTCGCAGTCAATTCGTGGGTCTACCGAAGCCAGATAGAAATGGCAATCGAATAATCTTCCATCGACTCGCGGATTATCGACCAAGCCAGTACATATTCAATGATGGAGTCAAGTTACTGCAAATGTCGGTGGATGCGAGTTTGTACACGGAGGGCTGCACTCCGGGTTATATTTTTTTATTTGACATGCAGGGGGTACGATTGGGCCACTTGACAAGACTATCGATAACGAGCATTCGACGATTCTTCGAGTATCTCCAGGAGGGACTGCCAGTTAGATTGCGAGGAATTCACGTACTCAATGCTGTCTGGTTCATGGATAAAGTACTGGGATTGGTTCGACCTTTCATGAAACGAGAGCTCTTCGAAATGGTGACTAATTATTTATTAATATCATCATTTAATTATAATTATCCGAAAGAAAAGAATTTGTGAAAATTCGCGGAAAACCCGGAAACCAACCGACACCAGGTAAAGACGTGTAATTGTCTCGAAGATAGTAATTGCGTTATTATTTTTTTTTTTATGTTGAATTACTCGAATTATGCAATTATATTATTATACAATTTTACCTCGTCCTCGTTGGCACTGTAATTAATTAACAATTAGGCTTTCAACGACCCTTTGATGGGGAGGAATCAATGGTGACACTCCTCGGATTGTTTCGATTACTCAGTACTCCGGGTAATTCTTGGGGAATTACTAATTGCTGGTTACGTACGTAGTCTGGGCAATTATCGAATTCCGTGTTTATTTTGTGTTTAGCTCCATCTCTACACGGGAGATGTGTCTGACATCTACGAGCACATTTCCCCTGAGTGTCTGCCGAGTGATTTTGGAGGAGATTTGGAATGTCTCGAAACACTTCATGGTAATATTTTATTTAATTTAACCCCATGTCAAATGAATTTTATCAGACGCGCAATTATTTAACTGACGGATTCAATCTTATTCTGATATTACTGCCAATTGTTCCTCAGTTTTTTCTGAATATCTCGGAATCTATCGGAGATTATCAAAATATTATAATGATCTTTTTTGTAGTCAACACTCTGTTCTATAAAAAAGGTCATTATGGGTAATGCGCTATCTCGTTTGGATTTCGCGGAAATTCAAAAGATGTGATGTACATGGGGATGAATTTTTTTTTTTTAGAGAAACACAGTCGTAGATTGCACGACCTGAGGGACTACTTCCTGGAGGAGGAGCGGTTGTATCGCTCCTGGGGATCTCTACACACTCTGCCTCCCACTCCTGAACCTCGGGAAAAATGAAAGAATGAAAATTTCCCAGAAGTTCGGGGGAATTAGTTATCTCCCGTGAATTGTCACTGTTTTTTTAATTACTGGTTTTTGCAATGTTTGTCTAACTTTTTTTTATTGTTATCACTCGTTGATTTAGGAGCCGAGACGAGGGACAAAATTATTTCATTCCATTTTAGGAGAGGCCATTTCCTCTTCCGGAATACATTTATGGCTGAGTTATGGACGCATAAAAACGTTATGACAATTTTATCACGAGTCGATCATACCGAATGAAAGTACTGATAAGATTTTTTTTTATTCCCTCCTTTAATTCCCATCAAATTATAATTTTTATCGAATTCATTGCACTGGTGATCAATAAATAATTACTACAGCATTATCGATTTTTTTTCAATATAAAAATATTAATTGCTGATGTAATAGAGAATCGGAATTGTAATTGGAATAATTAAATAATGAAGACCGGGAAAATAAAATAAAATTAAATATAATAAGACAGAATTTGGGAATCTGGGAAGAAGTGAAAAATTTGAAATCTCGAAAACATTTATTTTTATGGATGGGGTGGGAGTAAACCCCCGATATCTCCATTTCAAATATTTACCGATGAAAAATAAATAATGCATGGCACGTTGTGCAGTGGCTGAGCTGGGGCAAAACAGGAGGGTAACAATCACAGGGTGAAATTGGATTACCCAGGACGTGGGGTAAAGAAAATGTATGAATTCGTAAATACAGGAAAAAGTGGTTTTCCGCACTAACGAACGAGCGCATGACCTGCGCAAATTGCATCAGGAAACGGTGGATGGTACATTTAAAAAGTCAATTCAATTGAGTAATCCATATATAATTAAATAATTCAAGTAATTTCGGATATTCAATTATCTAATTATCAATTCATCTCATAAATTGTCATTTCCATTGTAAACTGAAATCTAGATTTAATTATCAATTATCTTCATTCACATTTGAAATCAAATTTGACAGAAGTAATACCTCGAAAAATTAATTAAGACAATTAATCCGCATTGAAAAAAATTTTTTTTTTATTGAGAATATTTTTTTTTATGTGGAATTAGGATGAACGTGGCAAAATGATTTTCTCCACTAATGAACGAGTGCAGGACCTGCGCGGACTGACGGGAAAGTGAAGAAAGGGGGTGGGCGGGGGTATTGAGGGGGAAGTGGGTGGTGGGAGGGAGTTGTGGTGGAAATGTTCGTGGCTCGCGCTGGTTGGATGGATTCGAGAGGCCGATGTTGCCCCGGCTGGTAGTACTCCAAACTCAGTCATGATTCTCATATTCACTGGACAATAGAATAATTTTTCTCGGTTCATCAATGAGATCTCTCCATTTCTAAACTTCAAAAATTGAAAATTTGTTCGTTATCCGTTTTTTAAGAATTGATTTTCATTCGATAAACTGTCATGGGGTCTGTGGTACCGGTTCTGATTGTCGTTGGAGCTGTCCTGGGGCTCGGATTTGCTGAGGATTGCAAGGGCTGTGTGCCATTGGATTCTTATTCATTCGATAAGGTATTGTTTAAACAAAAAGTGTATAAATATCATTAGAAAAACTTGGGGAGGAATTGTGCTGCATCTGTGAGATCATTACAGTTTTCATATCGTAAACAATGCATCATCCGATGAACTTACTGATTTGTTATTTAAATTTATTATTGAATCCGAAGATATGGAGTTTCAAATTTATTTCTATCTATTTATCTCCGGAATAATTAGAATATAAAATTAAATAATCAGTGCAGGCACGAAAAATAAATGCGGATTCACTCACAAATCATTTTTAATCATCGTAAAGAGAATATTTATTTACGATCTCATTGGGGATCCGGGACTATTTTTCTCGCAGGTAATCTCGAAGTTCAGGGCAGCAATTGTGAAATTCGATGTGGCATTTCCGTATGGGGAGAAGCACGAGGCATTTGCGAACGTGGCTGCAGAGATCCGAGACACCGAGGACCTTATCCTCGCGGAGGTTGGTGTGAAGGACTACGGGAACAAGGATAATTCGGACCTGGTGAAGCGTTTTGATATCGACAGGAAGGATTTCCCCGTGATCATGCTGTTTAGCCAGGGGCAGAGTCAGCCCGTCAGGCTGATGGACGGCAATGAGCCGGATTTCACTGTCGAGCACCTCAAGAGGCTGATCAGATCCAAGGCTGGCATCTACGTCGGCCTCCCTGGATGTGTAGAACAGCTGGACAGGCTCGCCGAGGATTTCAGAACGGCTCAGGAGAAGGAACGACAAGTCAGTGGATTCTCCAATTTTTTTTATCGAACTCCACTTACGACTCTAAAATTTAATAAATAATTTAAATAATATTATACATCCTCAAAATTAATAATCATTATTGTTCAGAGGATTCTTCGGGGGGAGATTGAAGGATGAGAATGATAATCGAAAATGTACTCGTTGAAATGGCGAATTCATTTTTTTTTCAGGAAATTCTGAAGAAAGCTAAAGTATTCCAAGAGACTGTTCCCGAGGAGCACAGGTCAGCAGCCCAGGTCTACGTGAAGATGATGGAGAAAATCCTGGAGCGTGGGGATGTCTTCGTCCAAAGTGAGCAGACGAGGATCGAGGGTCTGCTGAAAGGGAAATTGTCGGACGAGAAAAAGCGTACGATGGAGAAAAAACGGAATATTTTGCTGTCGTTCCATCACAGGGACGAGCTCTGAGGTAGCAATCAGGGGACGATGAACATAATCAGGGTGAACGCACTGTTGACTTGAATTTTCACGAGCTCACTGATCAAGATTTTTCTATTCACTACCATAAATTACTGTTCACGTTCCAGATCTCATTTACTTCAGATCGAAAACCAAAAGTCTGAGTTGTTGTCACAAATTTATGAATACAATTACCAATAATAATTAATTAATTAAACAATTAATCAAATAATTCATTAATTGATCAATTGCTTGATTGAGAAATTATGATCATACAATTGAAATATCGAGTATTCGATATCCAACGATTGAAAAACTTCTGTAAAGTGTGATCCAAGTACATTCGTCTCGTCGAATGAATTTGCTGTAAACTAAGAAAACCTGCAAGTCTGTTGATTAATTATATAATTTGAATAAATAACTGCCCACAGTTTCAAATATTAAATTTATTTCTCCATTGGAAAAAGAAAACTGCAATTGCATACGGCACACTTATAAAAAGAAATCACAGATAATCATGCAAACATTTATTATAAAACATTCGTTATTCCTCATCATCTCACACGGGAAATAATGAAAATGCGTTTTTAAAAAAAATGCTCCGAGAGACGATCGACGATTTGTGGGTTATAATTGAACATAAAGAATTGGTTATTAAAATTGTGAATTCAGTTTCACCTGAAGCTTGGTAAATTCGTATTGTAAAATTTGTGTACATGGGGAATGTTATCATCTAGTGACGGTCAACGTTTTGGCCATCGTTACTTGCTCTCCTTGCTTTCCTCTTCCTTCACGTCGAGCTTCTCCAACTTCTGCGTAACTTCATGAGCTTTATCGTCAGTATTATCTTTGGGTTTCTCGTCAGCTTCTTCAGCAGTCGTCTTCTGGGTTGGTGATTTTTTGACATCACTCTCTTCGTCGCTGTCATCGCTGTATGTCACGTAGGAATCGCTGTCGCTGTCCTCTTCGTCGGGATTTTTCTTTCCTGAGTATATAGAGCACTCGGTTCCAACGATTTTCTTCGCCTTCTCAAAAGCCTCTTTCCATAATGATGCATCTGAATTTTTTTTTGCAGAAATAAAAATTGAGTTATCACCCGGAAAATAATTCAGAAGTTTCCAATTTTGTCTGAAGACAAATTTTATTGGAAATTTCATGAACTATAAAAAAGACCGAGTCATTTAATTCCGGTAAATTGGTAAAATAAAATCGTACTCTCAGCATTGGCGAATCGAATGGCCAAGAGCTCAGGCTTTAGCAGTTCATCAGCATAATCAGCGAGGACACTCCATACCCAGGCGCGATCACTTCCGCAATTAGGTTTGAGTTCCATCCAGGGTGTGACAAAGTGATTGGCACAAATCTTGAGGGTTTTGTCACGTCGCATAACGACGCGGACTGTGTGCTTGGTCTTGTGTCTCAGGAGTTTGACATCACCAGTTCCACGTTCCTTCCACTCAGCCGGTTCACTCGTTGAATCGTAACGATAGAGCTTAGCCCGCCTGGAGAATAAAATAAAATCTCATTAATCCACGAAAAATCCATGTAACCACGAAGAAGAGTTTCTTGACAACTTGCAATTTGATCATCTCGACCTCGTCCTCCTCGTTACTCGAGACATCGATCAGGGGAAGGCTTACTATCGGCTCGAAATGCACGTCGACTTCCTCAGCCTCCTCCTCTCGCTGGCCATTCGTTTTCTCTCCATTTGCTTGAAGCTAGAAGTTCACAATAAACAAAGCTCCTTTTTTTCCTCACAATAAAACCGATGGATTTTTACAGATTGTCATCGTCTGATGAGTAACTTGTCAGAAGTGAAGAACAAATACTTCAATACTGATAATCGAGGCAACCGAAAAAATGTTTCGAACCCTCGCAAAAAAACCATGAATTGTCTATTTTTCCTGGGGAGTCCTCAGGTCATTAACGAGTCTAATTACAATGAATCTTTCAAAAATATTCAATATTAATCATCTATTCCATCGAAGGTCCTAAAAAAAATACCATAGATCCCGAAAGAATATTCGCGAAAGAAAAACAGAAGGTGTAAATTTGCGATTCTTCCTGCCATGCTCTAACCTAGAATCCCCGAATCCCGGAGAATTCTCCCTGGAAAACCCCAAGCCCTGAAAAAAAACCCCGAAGACCCGGGAACTCACCATGTTCTCCGGCATAATTCCGTAGCGTAGGTGAAACAGGAAAAGTCTCCGGGAAAAACTGACGTTACCAAACTCTGTCAATCGTTGTCACCAACGGATGTAATAACGGCGGGTTTATCTCAAACGTCGTCCCCATGGCCCGTCGCGACGCGCGATTGGCCGATGGCGTTGATAGTGTTGCCCCAACGACCAATGACACCTCTGCAAAAGAAAAATCGTTCTGCCCGTTAGGTGCCAGCCAATGGCGTGACAGTTGGCCCTGACGATGGCGCCGTGGCTCAACGGTCGTCTCCGTCACTCTTTCGAAAAATTCCCAAAAAAAATTCAAAAACCTGGCAGATTCCCTCGAAAAATCCTCAGTGCTCCAAAAACTGAAAAAACTCCCTTATCACCAGCTGTCATCAAAAGATAAAAAAAATCCACAATAAAATCAAATTTAAAAAAAGTGGCAATTTGAAAACTGGCGCCATTACCAATCTGCCAGTGCAAAAAACCAATCCAAAAATCCCCTACCTCAACAGCTGTTAGCGGGCACTCAAAAATCGAGGAAAATTCAATAAAAAAATCGAATCAATTCTTTATTAAAAATAAAATTGACAGGATAAGTGAAAATGAGAGAAATTGGAGATGACAGCAGCTGATTGGTATGTGATTGGACGGGGCTTGATTGGATAGTCGCTTGGCGGTAGTATTGAAAAGGCGGCTAGAGGGTCGGCGGTGGGGAAAACGCCAGCAGTTGGGCGCAGGGTGTAAAACTAAACTAAATCGAAAAGAGGGGAAGGGAGTGCGCGGTTGGGTGTCCGGGCGGCCATTGCGTGTTACCTTGTTCCTCCGTGAAAAGCCGCGTAAGCGTTACTCCATATACCGATTAAAAAAATCCACAAAAAATTGTGCGATCGTGACCTCCCGACGACCGATCAGCCAACACCACCGTCCCGAGTCCGTCACACCAACCCCAGGATAAAAGTCCGTGTGCTCGTCAATCCGATAAATCATCAAAATAAATATAAATCAATTGAGGTAACTCGGTGGCGGGGGGACTGGGCGGATAATTCACCAACGAAAATAAAAATACAGTAGTCATCGAGGGAACTGTTAACCCACCAAATTTCAACAAATATAAATAATCGTCGCGTGGTGGAACGTGAGGCCCGGGACGCAGACGATTAAACGGCCCGATGGCTGAAACCGACAAATTGAATATTGACAGCATCATTGCTCGTCTCTTGGAAGGTAACTTTATTATTATTATTCCATGTTTATTACGTTTTTATTTCATTCAAGTTGATCTCCCACCTCCCCCTCCTGCCCACCCAGTGTTCCCTCTTCCCTCAATACATCATTCCCTTGGATTCTCGTCCTTCATTTCCGCTTCGTCTCTGAAAACGCGTTTTGCCTCCCAACTCCACCTCCCCCCCTTTCCCCGTTCATCACTCCTTTCCCTCCCCCATCCTCCCGCACTCCCCCTCTTACTCTTTCATCCCTTCCTCCCCTTCCTCCCTCACGTCTCTCATCATGTCGTACTATCGCAATACTCCGCACTGCGTTGAGAGGTGTGACATGTCTTCAATTTCTCTCAGAGTGCACTATTGTTTTAATTCAGATGATTTTTTAGCTGAGCTTTTGCAGTCTTCGGGGATTGAGGAGATGTTAGATGGATGGTGGGAAAGGGTTGCGAGGGTCTAATGTGGCAATTTTGTTGGAGGAATTGCAATAGATGGATTTGTTTACGAGATCCGTTGACAACCGCTGAAACCTGACAGTCGATTTTGGGGCGAGGTCCACTGAATTATTGTCAAAGAGGCGGGAAATTTTGAATGATTAATGTCTGTCCTTCGGTTGGGCTTTTTCAAGAGTGGGAGATAATGGATTTTGGGGTTTATCGAGCGGTTTGGGGAGGATTCGGTGTGTGTCTCTGGTGGGAATTGATGTGGGGAATTGTCGTTATCGTTTTTCGGGATTGAGCTTGGGATTCTTTTTTTTTTTTTACTTGCCGGATTGATATTGCTTTGAGATAGCTTGTAAATGGAATTTGCATCTTTGAACTCGTGGGAGATAGCGATGGATTTTTGCGGTGCTCGGTGAGAGCTGCTGCGTCTGGAGGAAAATATCTTGATCTCTCCAAGGAATATTTCGCTGAACGATCAGCGAAACGATGAGTCAACTTGTTGCCATTTAGTCGCTTCTCGTTTTCAGTGCAACGCAGTTTCTGCGTTATTTTCGGTTATCTAGAAATTTTTCTGTTACCAGAGTAAAAACATTTATCTCAATTATCCATCTCAAAACCTGTCAATTCAAGATGGAATCGTTAAATCACCTGTTGCTCATTAAATTCCATAAAATCAATACTTATTTAGATAACTTCAATAACCGAGAGGTAAAAGTAAAAAATCGCTTCTAATCGACTTCTCGAAAATCTCAGAATCCAAAAGCGATACCCCAATTTTTGTAAGAACATTTTTTAAGATCTCATGGCGCTTTAAAAAAAAATTCCTGGAAGTAATTAGGCTATCTCCTTTAGATGCTGTGATATTCCATGGGAACCAATTAACTAAATTGCTAGTACATTAAATTCTAATTTGTTTGAGTGTATTGATTGCTGTGGAGTCGTAAATCTCGGTATTCTACAATATCACTCTGTAGTTTTGACGACTAGGAAAGAGAAAAATGATGTGACGTTGCTCAATCGATTTGTACGTTAGAATTCGTGCGTTGACCTTGGCACTGACGACTAGTTGTACTTGTTAAGGTCTGACTTCTTGGCTGCAAATCGATTACCTTCAAAATATCTTACGAGAATAACACATGACAGTCAGATGGTGTAAAACTCAGTTAATTATACTCAATTAATCATCTGTTGACAGTGCGAGGATCCAGACCAGGAAAAAATGTCCAGCTGACCGAGATCGAAATTCGGGGACTCTGTTTGAAGTCACGCGAAATTTTTCTGTCTCAACCAATTCTCCTGGAATTGGAAGCACCCCTGAAAATATGCGGTGAGTTTAACCACTTGGTGTTTTTCTATTCACGTACTTATATCGTTTTGCATCTGTGTCGTATTTTTTCTTATGTAATGAAATACAAAAGATTGAAATGCCGGAACTCGACAGACTGGTGCAATTATTGGTTACAATTAGCATTGCGATCAGTGTCATTAGCATACTTGGCACAATTACGTTTTAGAATTACCATAAAACGTCAATTGTATGACATTCTGATGCTTGCTGAATTTTTTGGAAACTGCGGAGCAACAGAAATATTTTTCACTTTTTTTTTCTCGTTTTTATATATTTTATTCAATGAACTATTGCCAAAAAAAATATGTTTAAAATTTGATGAATACATTTTTCTGTCTCAATAAAATCCAACGACTCGACAATTGATTTCTCCGTTAAATTCACTAAACCTTGACAATTGCGTTATTGAGTATAATTTCAATTTATTGATTGAGTAGAAAATAATTTCGAGTGGCGGTGATATTTAATTGGTGTTTGCTCGCCAGTAAAATCTCGTGATTTCTCGTAAAGCTATATTTATCCCGAATGCATGACTTTTAGGTGACATTCATGGTCAGTACTATGACTTACTCCGACTGTTCGAGTACGGTGGATTTCCACCCGAGAGCAACTACCTCTTTCTAGGTGATTACGTTGACAGAGGCAAACAATCGTTAGAGACAATATGTCTCCTGCTGGCATACAAGATCAAGTATCCCGAGAATTTCTTTCTCCTTCGAGGTAATCACGAGTGTGCCTCCATCAACAGGATATACGGATTCTACGACGAGTGTGAGTGAATAAAAATTGCCAATTCGTGTCTATTTACAGACACTATTGTCCCTCATTGATTATTGTTGTTGTACAATAGGCAAACGTCGTTACAACATTAAGTTATGGAAAACATTCACGGATTGTTTCAACTGTCTGCCGGTTGCTGCCATCGTCGATGAGAAAATATTCTGCTGTCATGGTGGTCTCAGTCCAGATTTACAGAGTATGGAACAGATAAGGCGTATTATGAGACCAACTGATGTACCAGATCAGGGATTACTCTGTGACTTGCTCTGGTCGGATCCGGACAAGGATACCATGGGATGGGGTGAGAATGATCGTGGAGTGTCATTCACCTTTGGAGCGGAAGTTGTTGCCAAATTTCTACATAAACACGATTTCGATCTCATCTGTCGTGCCCATCAGGTAATTTATACTATTTCTCAATATTCAATGTCATTTTTTCATTTATATCCGGGAATCTGAAAGAGATAGCGAATTTTTTATGGGAACTTTTTTGTAGTTCATTAAATTTCCGAAATGAAAGGTCTTTTGTTGTTTCCTGATAAAATCATCGGTGTTTCAGATAAAACGACTTATGTTAATGTAAAATAGCGATTCTCTCCAAAAAGTGTCTTCTCCCCCAAGTGAAATCATAAGCTCGTCTCTCGCATTAAAATATCTCAACATTTTCTCTCCGCATTTCTCCCCCAACTTTCTAAACTCGTTTCGATCATGATTTGTCGACTGCGTCTCTAGGTCGTGGAGGATGGCTACGAGTTCTTCGCAAAACGACAACTGGTCACCCTGTTCTCAGCCCCAAATTACTGCGGTGAATTTGACAACGCTGGTGCCATGATGTCCGTTGATGACACCCTGATGTGCAGTTTTCAAATATTGAAGCCAGCTGACAAGAGGAAATTTACGTACGGTGGCCTGAATTCCGGCAGGCCGGTAACGCCGCCCAGGGCGCCCAATAATAAAACCAAAAAGAAGTGAATTCATAACTGAGGTCGATTAACAATTTTTTCATTAACGACGCGGAGACTTTAGGAATCTTAAGACCTCTTCAGACATGGATAAAAAAGAAAGAAAAACAAAAATAAGAAAACCGAGAAATGAAAATAATCATCTTTTCCCCTGCATCAGAAAGTAAATGAAAACTTATTCCTTTTCCCTTTTTCGTATACGGAGAATAATCATTGATCATTGTCAGGATCCTCCATGGAGTCCATCATCACTTTTTTAATTGATTGGGGGTGGCAGCTCCATGGAGAGGACGAGAAATACCGGAGCGTAATGTTTTTTTTTTCCCTCATTTATATTTTTTTTTAAGGCACATTTCAATGTAATGGAGGGTGATGATAACCGGGTGGTCATCAGGATGGTGGGATAAAATGGGGTTATCCATAGACGAAACCGAACCTCGGGGATTGCAATGAGACTCGGTATTTGTGAATTCAGTGTGAAAACTAGATGAGTCAAGCCAACTTCAGGAGGAGTTTATGATCGGTATCTCGGAATCTCGGGGAAGTGGGGAGTTCTTCGTGAGGATTTTTTCGTGGATCTCGAGTCGAGCTACAAAAATGGTCTTACGAAGAATTTTCAATTTTCCGTGGTTTTCGAGATGTTGCCGAAAATCGATCTGTTTTGACATGAAACTGACAATTGAATCGATTCATTTTTGGGAAGAATTTCTCTTCAATATCTCGGAACCTGAGACAGATGGAGAATTTTCTATGGGAGCTTTTTTGTAGAGCTCAATAAGAACTACAAATGAGATCCTACGGAAAAATTTTCATCTCTTCTAGATTTTGAGATATACTGAAAAAACCGACCGTGCTCTAAAGTAAAACTGGCTCATCCTGATATATCACTTTGCTACTAAATCGTGGAAACTATTCGTCATTGTAGATGATAAATTGATACTTGTTTATGTAATAAAATCATCAGCCTTTACCGAGGACTCGATGATAATTGTAGCCAGGCTGAGAAGAATAGTAATAAAGTGAATTTTGTTGTATTCGATGTGTGAAGCTCGATCGAAAAAATAATTACAACTCGTTGAGAAAAATTCAATTCCAAATAGATATCGAGTGCCTCCGCATTTCCACTTTTCCAGAAAACCCACTCTGGGGGGAGAACTGGAAAGTCAAATGGGAATGAGAAGAGCCTCGACAAATTTCCATCAAGTTCTACGTAAAATCCATGAATAAACCACGAAAATTGACAATTTTTTGGGTATGGTGACGTGACGTATCTTGGACGACGCTCAAAATGAGAACGTTACGTCATTTGTTGCGAGATTTCGGCCTCGTTCCGTGCGTTCACCCACGCGCCAGCAATATGCCATACATAAATACCAAAATAATACACAAATAATAAACACAATGAGCTACGAAAATAGACCAATTTAACGAGTGGCTGCGCCGAATTTCCGTGGCTCCTGTTGGGAATCAAAATTACGCCACGACAAAATTGATTATTGAACTTCTTCTGCACTGAAGTTATTAATTTAATAATTTCTGCCAATATTTTATTCATTTACTTGAGAGAATATCAATTAAAAATTCCTTTTACCAATTATTAAGTTCATCCAAATTTTATATTCTGTTGAGAAAAATTATTCACGACTTAATGTTGATTTATCTTGAAAAGTAACGATTTCACGAGAAAAGACGAGAGGACTTTTCCGTAACTGATTGAATTTTCCAGAAAAAAGGTCTCTCGATGTTTTCTCCTAAAATCAACGGCCTTTCAATTAATTGATGCTTAACAAAACTGTAAAGTTTTAAATATATAATTTTACCAATTCATTACACAAAAAATAAATTCTCCCTTCAAATAAACGAATATTTGGCAAAAAAGAGATTTTTTTGTGTGAAGATGAGTAAAAATGGTTGCCTGGAGACCAGGTGAAAAATGCTGGCACGTGAAAAATCTCTCGCAATGATCTTAACTCCAATAAAATCAATCGTACACTTGAAAAATCTAGAGTAATTGCGATAAAACTAAACGATAAGTGATGGAATTAAGGTAATCTCCGGATCTCGTCTTCCGATCATTGTAGATGTTATTTTTTTGTACATCCCTCACATTCTCGAAGGATCAAACCACATGTAATCATCAAAGTAATGTAAAAGCTACCCCTGACAATTAACCACGATAAATGGTGGAAGAAAGTTGATCATATTAAATAATCATCATTTCATAGCATTATACCGACAATGTTTTACTCCTTTAATCTTTATCATCGAGACAGAACAATCATTCACCGTCATTTCAACTCCATCAGCTGTCCTCGATTTAATTTTCATCCACGAGTTTGCACTGTTTTAATTTAATCTTCAGAACATTTATGTAATGGGATTTATTTAAATTAATCGAAGTACGAGCACAGATATGTAGCATAGACCCTCGATAACACACTAGTTATTACAACGATCGATAAATTGTGATGATAAACGTGTGTCGAGAGTTATTCTGATATAAAAATTTCCATCAATTTAATGCCACCTCGCCCTCTCCCGTCCACACGAACTCATGAATGTACATTAAAATTTTCTTTTTTTATATAAAAAAAAAACAAAATAAAAACAAATCACCTGAAATATTTTCAGAGCCTATGGTTTTTCGTTTATTTGACGATTTATTGTCGCGTCATTCATTCTCATCGTCATTGAGGGCTTATTTTTCGGAGGGAATGTCATATTTTTATTTCGAGTCGTTTGAATGATAAGGGATTCAGGAGATAATGTCAATATCCACGAACTTTTGATAAGTGATTATTACATAACATAAGTGAGTTCCTGCAGTGAATCAAACAATGACAGAGAGAATGAACCTGAAATCCAAAGAGATGATCCCAGAATTAAATTGCAACACTAGAGCGATAAATATCGAGAGAAAGACAATTCCAACGTCCATAGTTTTACATCTAAGGATTTATTCCCGATATCTTCTCATTTTTCATGTTTATTTCAAATCCGAGAAAATCGTGAATTGACATGAAAAAAAAATATACCGAACTTAAAAATTTGTCAGTCATTGAATAATAATAAAAAGGTGTATTTTCTCACGTCAATTGCATCAACTGTATCTCAGAATTGTGTAAAATATTTTAAAACGGAGAAGACATCGGCAATGAGTAATAAACAATTTAAAACCGACGACTTTAACCTCAACTCTTGACTCCAATGTTTTGGAAGAAAATAAAAATAACGACGCGGGTCGTCGGACGGACCTAAGACACTGAATCAATACAATAATCAATAAAAAATACAATACTTTTTTTAGATAATTAAAAATGAGAAGAAAAACGAGGAGAACCCTCTGAACTATAACAGTACTCCCTAGAAACTGTAGATGATAGATTCAATTATCTCGGAATCCAGGACCCAGGATCTAGAAAAAATCATGCATTATTATTAAAAAATCAGGATAAAATCGACGAAATCAATAAACAATCAGAGTACCATCGAAACTCACTGGAGAATGAGCTTTTCTTTTACAAGAACAAAACTTAAGTTTAAACAACATTTTTAGACTAGAGAATATACGTAAAGACAGTCACGCCCAGTGGGCTATTAATATTATAATTATGGAAACATCTTATTATTGGAATAAAAACGTAATTATACTAGTGGTTGCATTCGAATAATTTCAAGTCGATAACGAAGGGAACATCGAGGAGGCATTTTTCAAATAAGTGGGACAGCTCCAGTGAAATTATACTTTCACTCGCAACCATTTGCTCCACAAGTCCCAAAATTCTTTTTCATTGATCAAATAAAATATATCAGGACGAATTATAACCACAAGGAGCCATGGCGTGAGTATTTTGTGAATAAAGATGATACATAAATGAGATATGGAAGATTTTCCGACTTCAGTGAAGATTTTTCACGTATCTAACCTCGAAGCAGGTGTCAAACATATGTTTATAACGGGAAATTAATTTTCCAGCTCGAAAATCACATTTAAAATCACCCTGACGTCCGATCCGAAGCTGCCCTTCAAGGTGTAAGTAAATTCTTGTGATATAGATTTTTTTTTATCGAGTAAATGTCGATCCCCGATTCTTCTGGCTCAAGATCAAACGTAAACTCGACAGATCTGTCACTCAAAATTCCTGAGATATTTATCAGGACTCATTTTGAAATAATCTCCATCCTCGTTGACACTAAAAAAATTACTGAGACCTCGGAGTTGATTAATTCATTGCTGAAGTAAATTTATCCAGTTCGACTCTCAGTTTTTGAGGAATATCTCCGAATCTATTTGATTTCACAAAAAAGGTCATGACAAAAATTTGGATATCGGTGATAATTTTCGAGATATTCATTGAAAACTGACGAGTTTGACATGTTGGAAAACTTGAAGAGAAGTGTCAAATCACCTGTACTGACCCCGTGTTTTTCTTCCGGAGCAGCTGAGACGTTGACCATTTGCCAGAAGATGAAAGGGACTGTGGTGGGAATGAATGAAGAATGGAAGATCAGCTGTCAGAGATCCTGAGAATGTTCGACAATTACGTGAGCCTGATCGAAAACCCTAGAATAATATCCCAAATGACCCCTGGGAATGTGCCAATGGCCTTCAATTGTTGTCGTTTCATCGAGAAAACAATGAGACGAGTAAAAGAGGAAAATAAAACTAGAGAGTTCATGAGTAATCTGCAAGGCCACTGGTCCCTGAAGAATCGAGTACACATTTACAGTATTGAGACCCTGGAGAACGCTTGTGATAAACTCGTGGAGGTGCTGCTGAAGACATCAGAAGTTCCTGCTGAAGTCGTCGACAAGCTACTGACCCTCTACGTGGGTGACTGTGGCAGGGAACGACTGCATAAATTTCTGGAACATCTTTTCAACGAGTCCCTGATGGCCAACGCGACTTTGGAGTGCATGACAGAACTTCGTTTGGATAAATCCCTCGTCGAGAACGAGGGGAGACTCTTCATCTGGCACTCTGAGGCCTCTCGAGGGAACCTGGAGGAGGTCACCCGGTGTATCGACAAAATGATTGAGGATGGTTTCATCGGGGAAGTTATTGAGAGTGTGGTGAAGCTGGAGGGCAGTCCTGCTAAGAAGCTTGTCATCCAGAGTTTAGGGAATCGATTGAATAATTACGATGAGAATGTCTGCTGGGAGGTGATGTCGACCAGGAGAAAGATCCTTGAGGCACTCACTGATGACGAGGACTTCCTGGTGAACTACACCGATGTTATTTTCTATTTTGGGAGGAGCATGAACTTCGAGAAGGGCTGGTGGAGTGGAAGCCATCGATTCTCCTTCGACGATATTGTCAACGGCCTCAAGGCCCTCATGGGGGTCAGCGAGGAAATCTGTCGGGTTGTTAAAAAGCGGATTCTCTCGGGGAAGGAATTGATCGGGGGTGGGATCTGGGGGGACGTGGAGGACGCTTGTGTAAACGAAATGTATGGAATTGTCTCGTGATTAAGGATTGTCCCGTGATTTTGTTATTCTCATGAATTTTTTTATTTAGGCGACTTGAAGATAGGAATTAGGTTTATTGAGCCGATTTATTGATAGAATGCAGGCTTGATTTATTTTTTATGAAGGAAGTTTACAGAAATCGGGGAATTAATTTGTGAGATTTATTTAGATTGAGTGTACCTGAGAATACACCGTTCACTGCTGTCCTGAAATTCGCTGCTGAGGAGTTCAGGGTGACACCTGCTACGTCGGCAATTATCACGGATGATGGGGTGGGAATCAACCCTCAGCAGACGGCTGGTAATTTTTTTTCAATCATTACACCACAGTAAATACGTAAATTGAGAAAAATCAATTATGTACTCAATATCGATATATCCAAAAAATGATTGATTTCCGGATAAATGACCAAGAGACATTTTTCGTGGGGAATTTCATGAGCTATAAAAAAGTCTCCGATGACTTTCCTCCTAGAGTTAACTGTTTTGAAGATAAATCAGTAATTTAAAAAATAGGAAATATTATTTCATTTCTCAAATTGAATTTTTTTTTTTTTGCTGAATTATTTTGGTGGATTAATTAATTTGATGATCCATCGTTTCAGGCAATGTATTCCTGAAACACGGCGCTGAACTCAGGCTGATACCCCGGGATCGTGTGGGCAGCAGCTGAGTTGAATGAATAACCGGGGAATAATGAATAAATTTGTCTCTGTATATTAAAAAACTGAATAATATGAATTTATACGATTATATTTCAATGCCTAAGCCTGATAAAAATCAATAAAACATTCCGTTAATTGGGAACAATGAGATAATGAGAGTAAAACCATTTGAATATTAAAGCCTCCATTGTTATTTGGTAGAAATATCTTATAGATGAAATACATGGTAAGATATAAAGTCGATACAAAGAGACGTCACTACTACGACAAAACTACTCTTGGCGGATCACCATAATCTTCTCGTTTTCTTCATTATTTTAAATTAAGACATACTGCAGTCGTATGTCCACCAACTCCGAGGTACGTTAGGCTCCGCAGATGTGCCTCTTGTTATTGCATTATTCGAGGAAGGACTTCAGCAAATCAAGTACAAAAAATATTGGTTCACAAAAGGATTTAAAAAATTACTGAGTAATGTATCGAAGTAATTGTAATTAGGTGGAACTGTCTCGAGTGAGTTACAAAATCAGGGGATATTTATTTTTTATGTGGAATGGCTCTCAGGAATGATCGAAATGCCTGGGTACATACAGGCCTCAATTTCGGGTGATTGATTTAAGTGGAAATTTCATTTTTTGGCACCTCGTTGGTCATTTCTCTGACAAGGAATTGGTATCGCCTAATTACCTGAATAATTAACACACATTCGACACTCTGAAATAATTATCAATGATTATTTTCATGAGCTGATCTGTTTTGAAATTCAGTGGACGAATCAGTGTTGATTAATCTGGACATAATGCAATCACCACATTAAATTACATTACTCTGTACAATACAGTTAATAATGTTACGACATTTAAAAAATGTAAAAAATTTTACATCACGAAATAATCCACATTTTCTCCCACTATTTTACTAAAATATATGCGTAGCAAAAATCGTTGGAGTTCCCTCCAATCATCGATGAAAAATAATGACTTTGTCGATTATATTTCAATGTAAAAAGTGTAAAATTGGAATTATAAAGATGTTATCGTTACTCTATTTGCCGGTGAGATCCTGAGAATGTTTCCCCCGAGCATAGGAATTCATGACAGTCTCTTCAATCATGAAAAAAAAAAAACTGACTTTCAACGCTGAACACGCTGATCGGGGCACAGAGAGCTCCTTAATTAGGATAAATAATTTATAGCGTTATTAATTTCCCAGATGATTCAGGAAAATTATTTTTAAATACTCGATATGAATTCACCCCTTTCAGATTATTCAACTCGTCATGGATTAGTGCATTATCCTCAACTACTCTCATTGCTCGTCACTCTGCGTTCTTCAATGACTTTTATTTATTTTTTATTCATAAATTATTGATGAGTGTGCGTGCAGGGATAAACGTCGGGGGAAAACAGTATCACTCAATAAATATCACACACCCGTGATCCTAAAGTAGTTATTCATCAGAAGATTTCGGTTCCCTTCAATTTCAAATCAACCGATTTGTCGGAATTCTCTCAGACTGAGCAACTGAGACTGCAATTATTTTTTATTTACAATGCGTTGATATCAACAAATTATCATCAATTTCACTGGAGAATCAGTTCTCAACTATTTACTCCATAAATAAATAAATTCACAAAATATCTCAATGGTCGAGCTATCTGCGCGATTAAATAATTTACGAAAAATTATCGTGATGATTAATAAGTTAATCATCAAGGTTTTTAAATAAATATCAAGTTTACATCAGATACATAATAGTGTCGACAAGATCGCCTCGAATATCGAAAAAATTGAAATTACGCAGAATGAAATTCAAATATATTCTCCCACCCGTTGCTACAAAACGTAAAAAAAAATTCTCTGCACGAATCCCAGGATTTCCCCCCTATATTTTCAGAGAGAAAATCCTCTCTCTAAACTCTACATGACAATTATACTAAGCCATTACCATACTTATTATCGTAAAAATAATGAACAGGCGAAAAACGACGAGAACGTATTTCCTTCTAGACTAGATCTATGATCACACGTTAATCCTCGAAAGGGATGCGTTCGAATGAATAAATTAATGCGTCTTGGCTAATGATAAATGCATAATAATTCTGCAGTCAATTGATAAACCAGACGAACAGCATTCACATCGATCCGAATTATCAACAAGAATATCTCCCGATTGAGAAGAGATAGCGACATTTTCGTATAAATCTTTTTTTTAGTCCGCGTTACGATCTACAAGAAAGGTTCTCATGAAAATTCATCTATCTCTTTTAACTCACAAGATATGGGGCTGTAAAGGGACCGATGGGTAATGCAGTTATTTTGGTTGACAATTTTTTAAACAGAATTGAAATAAATCTCTGAATGTGGCACGCAATGTGGAAAAAATGCAAAAAAAAATGGAAAAAGTATTGGGCTGAGTAGGAGCAGTTAGCTATGGCTTACAGGATAACGATGGGGAGCCAGAATGACCGGAGATGGCTATTCAGTGACACGCACCGAAGCGAGACGCCCCATGAATCATTTTCGGAGGTACTTCGACGCTTTTTAAACTGTTATCCCTCTTTTTGGATTTTTTTGTGGTGGCACTGGCGTTCCGCTCCAAGCAGCTGGTCATCCATGTGTGTTGTTTAATCGTCCTGAAGGGGAAAAAAACGTCTGGTCTAATTTTGTGGGTTTAAGTAACAAAATTATTTCTCTACATTGAATAATCGAATGACGAGGCGAGAGAACGAATTCAGTCTCAACGGATTTTTTGAGGGAAATCATTTAAAATAAAAAGAAAAAAAATTTACCCATTCGTGTTCCTCAACCCCCTCCATGTGGTCCTGCTCCAGGGAGCACTGGATCATCTCGCCGAGACTGTTGCTCATGTTCTTTTGGATCTACCACACAACATAGACACACACATGAAACACTCAAGCTCATCACCAATGACTATTAATTGGTCATCATTTATTGAATCGAATTTGCAATTAAAGTCCAAATAAAAATGGACAATTTTTAACTGAAGCTCAAATACTCAAAGACAAATAAAAAAATGATACAATTAAAATTAATTGACTTCCCCAAATGTCCTTAAGTATTCATTAAAATGGAAATTCTCTGAATCCCTCGACTGAGATAAACAGCGAACAATCTCCAAACGTATAAAAAAAACCAGACATGCGAGAAAAAAAATTTAATATCCCACCTCGTCATGTTTAGCCTTGTACCACTCATTGGAATTCATCCTGCCAGAGGGCTGCTGAGACACAGCGAATTGTCCCGACTGTTTCGCGGAGACTGGAGCAGTGACGATGCCAGATCCTTGATTATCAGAAAGACAGTCCATCCCAGGTGGTTTGAGACTGATCCTGATGGCCTGCTTGTTAGCACCAGCGAACCACTCACCAGCACTCATACTGGACTTCCAGGTGACCCTCGTTGGTGGAAAAAGATCGTCCTGAAAGAGTTCACTCTTGATCCTTGGTACAGTGAAGCTCAGAGGCTCTATCGTGTTGTTAGTGAGCCTGAGAGCACTGGCAAATTCAACACTGGCAACATCACACTTGTTCTTCGCCAGAAATGAGAGGCCCTGATGAAGGCTAGCACACCGATGATGACTGAGTGGGCAGATATAAGGTGCCTCCTCAGTCACCTCAAACGCATAAATAGTCGAATCCCCACGCCCAGTGAGGAGAAGAGTGGAGCTGTCCTCATCATAAAATGGCATGAGAATTGCGGGTGATACATCAAGGCCAACAGTATTGAGCGGTGATGCGAGTTTATCAGCTTTGAACATCATAATCTGTCGTTCAGAGACTTTATCAAATCCAATGGCCAATAGAAACCTTCCATCGAGGGCCCAAACGACCCTGGCCCCCCTCGTGCCAACAGGTCCCTTCCCCTCATTGACAGCCCCATCACAGGACCTGGGTTTGTAAACCCTGAGCTTGCCATCCTTGCAGGCAGTCGCCAGATACTGTCCACAGGGTGACCAGGCCAGGCTAAATATCTGATCAGTGTGCCCTCCTAGAGTAATCCTGGCAACAGCCCCACACTCCACAGTCGAGAGATCCCAGATCTTGACTGTTGTGTCATAAGAGGCTGATGCAAGCACATCAGCAGCCAGAGGATGGAATTTAATGAGATAAATCTTATCTGTGTGCGCCTCAACTGTGAATTTTGGTTCATTTGTTGGTTCGACGAGTCCACCACCTGGAATTTCCCAAAGCCTGATGATACCATCGTCACACGCCACAGCTAGCCTCTGATTGTCGAATGGATCCCAGGCAAAATCCATGATAGTTGCCCCATGGACCAGAGCTGGCATCACTCCATCAGGAAGTCTTCCTGTTTTCTTCAACTCAAGAACAGCAATTTTACCACCTGGACCACTCAGTGGTACAGCAACTCTCTCTGGATTCGCGTGAAAGCCATCGCACTCTCCTGATATCTGTCTACTGATATTCCTGATGTTCTCGATGTGCGTGGATTTGTGACCCGGTGTTCCCTTGAGGTGTCGAAACTTGGATACTCTACCGAAGACAGTTGACGTGCGTTTTGGGGTAGGTGTTGTTATGGGCTCGGGTTTCTCGAGACGTGGATCCATGCTCTGCTGTCTCAACATGGGAATCTTCTTCTCGTCCTCCTTGATAACCTCGGACTTGGATTTAAATGAGTCCCGACGACGAAGAGCTGTGGGTGAACCCATTGCCTTCTCCGCGAGATTTCCATCAGTCACTGATACCGATCTGCTCTCGTACAGTCTTCTGCGTTCCGCTATTGAGCTCCTGTTGTGACCACCGCGTTCCAAATTCCCCGGCTCATCACCCTCTGGTGATTCATCCTTCAATTTCGTCTCGAATAACTTGCGACGCTCTGCTGTACTCGGAGTCTTTGGCTTGTACCCAGAGTCACTCGAGTTGGCATCCTCCTCCATCGACGAGGAGTCACTTTTTCCATTCTCTGATTCCTTCATTCGATCGTTCTCGTAGGTGGGAGACTTGTCTGACTCTGGAGGTGTGTTATCCAGGTGAGGCTCCTGACTGTAGCCATTGCTCTCAGTATTAGGAGCCACTGGCACTGAAAAAACTTTATCGAAGGAGAACTCTTGACTCCCCGATTTCGCTTGGAAGGGCTTTGGTCCCAGGCGAGGCTGTAAACCAAAAAAAAAAAAAACAATCCATCATCTACTCCACACTCTCTCATCCCAAATCCACTAATCCTAATTAAACAATCATATTAACAAGTGATAACGCAAACACAACTTGAATAATAAATAATAATAAATGAAAAATAAATAAATAATAAATAATAATAAATTCACTCGTTTTATTCCAAAACACGGTCAGGAAAATTCAATAGAAATTTCTCTAACGGTGTGACTGCATTCTTGGAGACTAGAAATAATAAGTGGATTGATTAAAATAATTAATTGGTAATTAGGTTGATTACAGTGAATGATAATGAATGGGGATTTAACGAAAAATAAATGAAACGTCGTCTACTCTATTTCATCGCACGCTCGGACCTTATATCCCCCAACCATATTGGGATTGACAGAAGTGACGACTGTTCCTGAGCTTGGTGATGTTCTTGGTCTGGCCACAGGCTTCGGCTCCTCCTCAGAGATGCTGTTGGCTCTGGATGACCTGGGCAACGGTTTCGGCGGTGTCTGACCATTCTGCACCTTCTGCTTGTCATCGTCATCACCTAGCCTCACTGTCTCGTCATTCCTGTCTGGTTTATCCGGTTTATCGATTTTCTCGATCATCTCGGGATCAATTCGCTTTTTATCCTCGATGGACTGCACCTTGGGCTGAGCAAAACCCTTCGGCGTGGAATGCAGACTCTTCGCTGCCTTCGCCTGCTCAGCTTTTATCTCCTGCTGATTTTCTTTCAGTTTCGCCAAGTTTCCTCTGTGTATCTGAGTATTTCAAGATATTCCCGGGTTATAATCGTTAGGGATTTCTTCAGGATGCCATCACAAAAGCCAACACAAGTGCAAAAACAACGGGTAACAACAGAAAACATTAATCCAGGAGAATTTTTAGTCAGGTTGATTATCTCGGAAGCTAGTGATTTTAGGAGGAATCGCTAAAGAACTTTTTTTGTAGGAAATTTAATTAGCTACGAAAAAGTCTTCTGGTGTTTCTACTGGAGATCTGCAGATTTCGAGATAAATCGATAATTGAGAGACTTTAATTAACGAGTAGAGGAGTTGAAGTTCAGATTCAAAGAATTTAAATTAGAACAAGAAACGAGGTCCTTGCCCTCGATCAGCTCAGGAAAGGCACTATTGATCGGCTTTTTTCTAAACCGACTAGATGTTCACTCCTTATCCCACGTAAAATGTTGTTCGATCTCCAATGACTTTTTACGAAGCGACGGCGAAGAGTGGAATGCCGTGGCTATTCTTAAAACTTGCATGTACATCGAATTACATCAACTACAGACACTGATCAATCGTTCAATTCTCTCCGAACGTGCCAAAATAACTGCTATCAATTTATCTAAACAAATAATAAAGAGATGCCAGAGAAAAAAATATGGAGCTGAAATAAAAAATGCAAAACAAAAGTTCATGACTAGCAGAAAAAAAGAAATTCAATATTACAAATCGCATTGATGAGTGACTAGTGTAAAAATAAATTCTTCCTTTACAGGAAAAGTACATGGAACACTCGCAACTACTGTCGATATATCTGACAAATGTCAGGGGTTGCAGTTACGATGAGGTGATGTTATTACTTACTGTTACAGGCTCCTCTCCTTTCCCACGTTTGGCAGGATCTAAGGATATTTTTGGAACTGGGGCATTGTGACCCTTGATCCACTCTTCGGCAGTATTTTGAGCAATGCAGCCTGCAGTGTCTGGGTAAATGTCACCATGAAAATCTCTGTACGTCTAAAATTAAAAAATTACACCACAATTATTTATAGCTTTAAAAAATGAATAAATGAATGATTAAATTATAAGAATTTATTCATTCCAATTATTGATATGTGTATTATTTTTATAGTATAATTGTGGAGGGGAGTGGAGAGATAAATAAAAATTGAGGTAAATTACGAGTTATGACTCACTTTTCTGGGGACCTGGTACATAATAGGGATGACCATGTTGGAGGTCAATTGCAGGACCCTGTTGACCTCAGCCTGCATGACATTGAGGGCTCGTTTTGGCACGAGGGAGACACCCTTGGTCTGTTCCCCACTGTGACGAATTCCCTCGACCAAAAATGGATCCTTATCAGTGACTTCCATATAGAAAATTGTGGTGTCCCCTTTACCAGCGAGAAACAGCATATTAGTATCTGGATCGAACAGTGGCATGAGAATACCAGTGCTGCAGTCGAGCTCCAGAGTTTTAACTGGGTCAGATAAATTTCTCAGGTCTCGAATGTAGACCTGTCGTAATCGAGCCGCATCGAAGCCAGTTGTGAGAATTCTGTCTGAATTTCCCAGCCAGACGATGCGCGAATCTTTGATGCTTTGGTGACTCGAGCAGGTGTTCACCACTGATTTTGAGCCTCTTGGATCAATTATGCGAACCTGTTTGTCCTTGCAGGATGTCGCCAGGAGGGAGCCATCGTACTTCCAGCTGACGGATTGAATCACCTCTGAATGCTCATTGAATGCTGTAAAAACCCCACGATATTTCGTGATATAAATTATTTACTCTACCCAGTTATACCATTTATTGAGGAAAACAAATATATTCTTACAGAAGAGTTCCTGCTGCGACAGGACATCCCACAGTGACAAGTTCGTATAAGAAACAGTAGTAAGAAGATGTTCAGCAGTTGGATGCCAGCGTACAACCTCGACTCTCCTCTGTCTGTGTGAAAAAGTTCCCTCAGGATTGCAAAGTGACTCCTCGAGTCCTGCCTCCGGGATGTGCCACAGTTTCACGAGACAATCTTGAGAGCCAGTGGCCAACAATCCATCGTGAAACGGTGAAAAATCCATATCAGTCACCGTATCAGCATGTGCATGAAGTAATGGCATTGTTTTGCTCTTTCTGCCACAATCCTCCAGTGGCAGAACAGCCAGACTAGATCCTAGTTCACGATATAAATCGATTAACCCATTGATTAAATTTCAATAAAAAAAATCAAGTAGGCTGCATTACCATTGTGATCAACATTGAATGCCATAAATGCAGCGGATGCTGCGATATTGTTCCCATAGGTCTGATAAGAGCCAACGCAAATGTCTCGAATGCATGCCTCTGGTTTTGGTACTATCGGCGTTGCATTCTTGTACTTCGATGCCTTGAATCTCCAAGCCATCTTTGTAACCGGTTAGTTTAATTGATCGCAAGTGCTTCACATGTAATCTGAAAAGAAAAACAACCCAACGCTCAATAAAATTATTCGATGAAAATATTTAAAAAAAAAGGACTTTAATCAGGACAAGAAAAAAAAAGAAACCGGGAAAATTTCAATATAATAATTCAACAGCAAATTAATACTATAGTTATGATAATAATAATAAATATTTCTACGGGTTTTAGATCTTTGAATGAATTTTGTGGTTGATTGCTTTTTAATTCCTGAAACTATTAGATGTGATTAAAGAAATAATTGACCGGATCGTGAGTAATCGTAAAATAGTCGTAAATCGTAAATCGTCTAGGTTTACCACTTCGCTAGTGAAGCAGAAGAATTCAACAAATTGTCCACTGGTTGTTCGCCTTTCACTCAAACTATAAGTATAAAACAGACTGTTGTCAGCCCGATTCCCTTCTAAAAAAACAGTTATTCACTGGAGAAAAAGGAAAAGATAGAATTCGCAATGTTCATCCACTGTCAAGCCCCCCAAGAAAATCGGAGGTGACGTCTGCCAATTATTGACTATCGAGTGCTAATTAAAATTCACTGTCCTGGAATGAGCCTCGACGAGGAATCACAAAAACCGAAGGCCTTCACTAATTAAAATCCAGAATCACCACTTCACTGACGTACAAATAAATCGAAGAGACAGGAAAAGCCCAAAAATCAATAAAAAATC
>NW_011887753.1:1078236-1091771 GCF_000806365.1 Fopius arisanus
TGTGTTTATGGTACTCAATTAGAGAGACAAATTGAATTATGTTCAAATCTTTTGACGGCATTTTATTTTCCCGAATTTTTTTTCTCAGAATCGACCCTTATAATTAGATTAGCTCGAGAATTCAAAACAATAACATAGAAATATTGAGAAAAAAGTTTCGAGTGTTTATGTTTCCTAATTCGGGGGACAAATTGAATTAGGCCACAACTTCTCCATCTGCATTTTATTCTCGAGATTTTTTTTCTTGGAATCGATCCCTCGATTTTAGAGGTAATTCTTTTTCTCTTAAATAAAATAGTCGGGAGTCCCCACCGAGTGTCTCTATTTTTTCCGCATTTTTTTTCTCGGAATCGACCCTTATAATTGGATTAGCTCGACTATTCAAAACAATAACATAGAAATATTGAGAAAAAAGTTTGGAGTGTTTATGTTACCTAATTCGGGAGACAAATTGAATTAGGCCTCACCCCTTCTGTCGGCATTTAATTCTCGAAAATTTGTCTCTCGAAATCTATTCCAGAGGTAATTCTTTTTCTCTTAAATAAAATAGTCGGTAGTTCTCGACGAGTGTCTCTATTTTTTCCGAATATTTTTTCTCGGAATCGACCCTTATAATTGAATTAGCTCGAGCCTTTAAAAAAATAAAATCCGAATATTGAGATAAAAATTTCAAATGTTTGCATGACCTAATTTAATTTAAAGAGACAAATTGAATAATATTATTATTATTATTATTATTATATTATTATTATTTATTGACGAAAAATAACACATTAAAAATCCTGTAACCATTTACCACTAATTTTTTTATTCATAAAATTTAAAACCATTTCTAAAACATTGCGAATTTATTCCTTGATCAACACGAGTTGAAGCAGAGGCATGACCTTCAGCGACGATAAATCAGCAAGTACCGCCTGAAAAAAAAATCCTCCAAAAAATATGACCCCAGCAACAGTAAAACCACAAAAACCCGTCGTACCTCCACATTATGCAGATTATTAACTTGCAAAAGATTTTCCTTCCTGAAGCTGAGAATAGTGACAGCCAACAACGAGATGATCTCCAGCGAGTCATACCCCAAAACGAGATCCCAGAGGTAGAGCAATTGCTCCGGTGGGAGATGCCCGCTAAATCCTCTCATCAACCACTTGAAAACAACTTTAACCCTGAAAATAATTTATCGATAATCCTCAATAAATTCTATTTCCCTCTAATTAAAATAAAACTCACGGTTGTATCTGCATGTTACGAAAATGCGCCCAGAGCTGGGGCTCATGACACTGCAGCAACCTCTCGAAGAGGAGACACAACGCAACAACTCCCTGTTCATGACTCGATACTGTATGAAGTCGAAACCAATATCGAAGATAAAAAGCTCGAAAGGTATAGTACATCGTGCAGGGATCGTCGTAAAGATAACAAAAAGGTGTAGCTGCGAAATTAAAAAACAATTCCATTAAAATTATCGTAAATTCGTATAAATAAATTATCAATTATAAAATAATTTAAAATAATGAATTTTCCTGCAAGTGCACACACCATACATTGTGAATCCATGAAAAGGAATGACTCCACTCGGTGGAAACACCAGAGTGTTCTCCAGTGCTGCAGGTTTTCCCTGGAGTACCGCATGAATTACTTGTCCCCCTGCACTCCTGTCAGTGGTGACAGGTGCCAAGACTTCAGAATCCCTCGAGAAGCAGAGCATCGTCTTGTAAAGCACATCCTCGAAGACGAAGTACTGGTCGTCATTGCTGGCTGTCAGCTGGACATCTTTAATTATCAATTTATCCACCATTATGTCGTACTGCAGGACCATGGACTTCAGCTCCTCGTAGTATTCGATATCCTGGAGATATCGAAAAAAAAATGAAGTCTTGAGGTCGTTAGTGATCTTTAGCAGGACGTCCAGGTGTTTCTCACCAAGTATTCCCTCGGAAATGATTTTTCACTGACTTTTTTTTAGTTTAATGGGTTATTGATACGATAAAAAAAATATTACGGTATCTTTGACGATGGATCCGAGAACTAGAGACCAGAGTTGACCCCTCAATGCTCTCGGGGCTCCACGTTTCAAGAATTCCTGAGCTATGGGGGCATGATTCAAGGACAGGACTCTCTCCCCTAGAACAGTCCTCTCTGCCTCGAGATTTTGAAAATTCCCCGCTGCTGGCATATCGTTATTCACACCGAGGAGTGCGATTCCTTGTGATAATTCAGCATAAGTTTCTCTCTGGAAATAATTACATTAACACCTGCAATTTACCAGAATGCGCTATTTATTTAAATACATTTGTTAATGAATTATCCACGAATAGATCAAAAATTCTCTTCGCGCCGTCATATGTAACGACAAAAATTGTGCAGATTAATTATTAATAATTGATAATACCAATTGCGCAAGCTGCTTCACACGTATTTGAATATGACTGAACTCCCAATTGGGATCATTGATGATTTTTTTGAAAGCCGGATCTCGAACGGAGAAGAGAACCTCAAGAAAATCCTTGGGTGCGTACAGGGGCCGGTACTGCGATAAATCTGATAATAAAAAGATGAAATTCAAATTTAAGTATTCACTGGTACTCGGATACCACCCGAATCACTGACGGCGTCGGAAGACGTCCCCACGTGACGACCGGACGCCCAATGGGAGGCGCGTTCTCGTGGAATTCGCCAATCATTGGCGGATCCACTGGGTACGCCGTTGCGCGATAAAAGTACGAATATTTTCAAAAAAAAATAAAATGGAGAGTCGATCTCTCGATCTAGTGCAGAAGGAGGTACTCACCGATGTCGTAAGTACTCAACTCATTCCATTTCTCCGCAAGTTCCTCTTTATCAGCATTAGGCCGAATCCTGGCGAGAGGAACATTGAGCTCATTGCACATAGAATTGAGAGACTTCTGGATCCTCCTCTCCCACTGGATCTGGGCCTTCCTGAGGTAATTGAGATCGGCCTCAGGGGCCCTGACCTCCGGCTTGGGCCGCAGCTGACCCTCCGACACCAGAACAAATGGTTTTTATTTTTGAATTTTAAAATGATTTCCGAAAACCCCGGGAATTAAAAAAAATCGGTATTCACTTGAGATCGAGCCCAGTGGAACACAGTGTTCCTGATTTCCGTCTCGAGACCGTTGTCCTTGAGCGCCTCGGTGAGGGTTCCCTTGAAGTTATCTCTTCGGACGACATTCGAGGCGACGAGTCTCTGATGACACGAGAAAAAAATTAAATCCTGAAACCTGATATCACGGGAATCGCTGAAAACCGTCAAAAATCGCGAACCTGAATTTCGTTGTAAAGATTTTTATAATTGCTCATGGATTGTATCTCGTCGGTGAGTTTCTGCGCTGCCTGGTCGACCTCCGGGTCCTCAGGTCGTCCCTCCATACCCCCCAAACGATTTCTACCACCCCGAGGAACCCCCAGATACCGATTTACCCCTGAAAATCACCCCGAACTCGATTAAACCGAATTTTAATCGCTGAGTCGAAGAACGACGCCATTTGTAAATAACCCTGGTTTCCCGGTGTATGACTGCGCACCGAAAATGGCGCCTGGCGGGAAAGTCGTTCTCTGCTGTATCGAGCATCAGGGGTCCCCAGAAAATAATTCCACGGGATTGAAAACTGATAATCAAATATTCAGAGAAAATGAGCTTGAGTTATCAATAAAATTTGGAGATTTCTGGAAATTAAGTGGATGCTGGCGACACCGGAAATCCGCCATGTTGGGCCCCATTGTTTTAGAGCTTTGTTAAAATGCGTAAAAGAAGGCGATCGTGATGCCTCGGCGGAAGCAGCCGGGGCTCGTGCAAGCCGCTATTCCGACCCCTCAGCAATAAATCTCTGAGGTGTCGAGGAAGTACTCTATTTTTTTCCCCCATTTTTTAAAAAAATTCGCAAATTCTCGATCGAGTGTTTTGAGTCGTGTCGTTGAGGCCATTATGAGAGAGAACTGGGCCCGCTAGGTTGGGCCCGAGTTAAAATGGAGGTGATGGCTTTTGTCAGTGTTTTCACGAATTCCTTCGTGTGCACTGCTTGATTTCGAGTTATTCGGCAGGTATTGCTGGTGAATCGTCTTGGAATGGATATTGCTAGTCTGCTGGAGGTGCAGGTCAATGAGGAGCCGCTTTCTGAAGGTAGGGGATTTTATTCGGTGTTTGATGCTGTTGGGAGATGAATCCACAACCCAGTTAACCTCAATTTATCATGATTTTTTTTTTCGCTCAGCGCTGCCGGGGGAGAGTAAGGATGAGCCTAAGGTACTCAGGGCCTCGGAGTTTGTCAGTCCCGAGGAGAAACACTTTCGCAAACTTCTCTTTGGACAGGGTGAGGTTTTTTCTTGGTTTTAGCGGCGGTTTTCTAGTTTCGAGGAATTAATGCACGTCGGCAAAGGAGAGATCTCGGGATGACTCTCGCCGTGAAATATTCTCGTTTTTCTTCTCGGAAAATTATTACTCCAGAAATATTATCGTACATAGTTATGAAATGTATGTAATTTTCCCTCGGAAAAATAAAAAATAAAATTGTAAAATTCTAGATCTCGCAAAAGTGCGATTCCGTAGACTCCACTGCACATCCTGTGACACCCACATCGGATCAGCTCCAGCTGAGGCTTATAACATGCAGGAACACCCAATTCTGAAAGTCCTTTTGTGTGCAGCCTGTCGTGAATTCTATGGAGATGGCACCTTTGAGCAAGGTAAAGACCATTGACACTGGAAAAATATCAAATATTGCGTGAAAAAATTATTAAATAAAAATGAATCAGGTGACGATGCCACTGACATGTTCTGCCGTTGGTGCGCCAATGGTGGTAATTTGTACTGCTGCTCCTACTGCAGCAACACATTCTGCCAGAAATGTATCAGAATAAATTTCGATGCTGACGTGCGAAAGCAGATCGAGGCTGACGAGAAGTGGAAGTGTTTTGTGTGTTATCCAGCACCACTGTACTCCCACAGAGCTGTCTGTTGGGCTCTTCTGCAACACGTTAAGACACTCTCCAGGTAAAATAATCAATTGATTAATTTAATTAATTGGCATTGAGTCATCAACAGCAGAAGCGATTCCTCACGTAAAATCTTCACATAAATAAATTCCAGGATATTGACAGCAGATCGTGTGATGACACCAAAGGAGATCCTCGCAAAAATGGAATTGGACGACGCACAGTGTTGTCCAGGTCGAAAAGCAAAACGAAAACGAAAGGCCTCGGTATCGTCCTCGGACAACGAGTCAGTGACTTCCAAGACGTCCCGTACCTCCTCCAGAACCCGAAAGAGATCAATAAAACGAAGACGAGCAACATCTGGAGACTCCAATGATACTCCAAACGGTACCAGGTACATCCCCATAGCGCCAAAAAAATCAGACGACGACGACATAACTCATCTGCTGAATCCTGAGCAGACGATGGTGGAGGGCGACGGTGAGACACTGATTCTCCCAGGGAATCCTCGAATTCCATCACTCAAACCAATCAGCACGAGTGCCTTGGTGCGTTCTCCACTGACACGAGGTCCAAGAGTGATCCCAATTCGTCCTCTCAGGAGGATTGAGTCACTGCCACCTGGGGCTACTCCCCAGTTAATCACGAGACTGCCAGGATTTCGAACCGCAGCCCCCATGGTGACGATTCCCACACGTCCTGTTTTGATGTCAACGACTCCTGGTGCCTCTGGAGGGATACGGCGTTCCTTTCCCATTCTGAGAGCTGATAAAAATGATTCTAAACAGCAAACGAAGGCACCACCAAGTGTTATAGACTTGGAGAGTGACTCGGATGACAATTTTATCGGTGAGAGCTCAAGTGTTCAGAACTATCAGGATAATCTGAGTAATCAGATTGATCAGACTGGTCAGATTAAGGATAAAAATCAGACTAGCAAGTCTGAAGAGTCTGAGGGTGCATCAGGCCACTTAGAGACTCCTGACGTCACATATCCCAGGTTGACAGTCAGAAGATTCGATCAGACCATCAGTAACCCCATGAAGGCCGTCGACGAGATCCTCAAGAAGCTCAGGAAGAGGCTTAGACATGAGATGAGCAGCTTCAACAGCTCAGAGGGCAACGACGTCAACTCAGCAAAGACAAAGCTCAAAATCATCAACAGGAATATCAGTAAAATTGTCTCCGAGCTCGCAGTCTTCAACAATACGATGGTGAGACAGTACAAGCCCTGGAAGACGTCATGTATGACTGGAAAGCCTGTGGAGGACTCTACTGGAAAAATTCGTTTGAGAAAGGGCGAGGCGAGCTACAAGATCATACCCCTGGACATGGAGTGCGAGAGGGAGTCCGAGTCTGAGGACGACGAGGAGGAAGTCGAGGAGCACAACTCCATTGATTTTTCGAACAAAATCGTGGAGTTCAATGAGAAGATGACGGTGGATAGAGGATGCTCCGCCAGGGTTAGTACTAAGAACAAGGCCATTCAGGTTTATGATGAGATGTCTATTGATTATGACCGGACTGTTGGGTACTCATTACTCATGAAGGCTGATTTTGATAATGACGAGGGGAAGGAGGTGCAGAAGCCTGTGATCATCGAGGATCACTTCGCTGGGCAGTACGAGGAGCAGTTTATTTTTTATCTCCAGAGACTGGAGGAAGAAGATGAGGAAATGGAGAATACTAGTCCGAAGACCCTGAGGGAGATGATTGATGATGATCTGGCTGCTCAGGAGAAGAGGGAGACGAGGGATTGTGCACTAGAGGGTGAAGAAAACGACAAGGAGAATCCCGAGGAGGTGGAAGTGGTGGTGGAGGTGGAGGAAGTGGAGGAACTGGAGGAGATGGAGGTCGGAGAGGATGGGGATCAGGAAAAAGGGAGTGATGGTGCTGGTGAGGTTGATGAGGGTCTGGAGAAGACTGAACGAGCTGCAGAGTCTTCTGAGGAAGGAAATGCTAATGATGTTGAAGAAATTCGTGGAGAAATCACCGAGTCGGGATGTGAAGAGGAGATTCAGGGAGATAAGGAAGGGGACAATGAGGGAAATGATGGGGAAACAGTGGCCATGGAGGAAGATGGAGATATTAGTTCAGGGGATAAGGACTCTGAAGTTGATCAGGATAAGGAGAAAATTTCATCGAGTCAAGAGGCTAGGAACGAGGAGACTGTGATTGCAGTCAGAGCTCTCATCGAGGATGAGACTCGTGACGGGACATTGAAAAAAAACTGGACAGATGGGGATGACGACGAGTGCACTGTTCTCGAGTGAATTTATCGACGTTCAAATTAAAATGAGGGATTTCCGTTTGTGTAATTGCTGCCTTTTGTAAAGTGCTCGAGTAACTCGACTAGCATAGCTTTTAGAGAGAAATCATTGATCAGCATTTTCTTTTTTTTTTCACTTTTATAAATTACATTATCCTCAGTTCTTCGATCAATCTTGTTTTTGAAGTAGTTTTGTTGATTTCGCACTTGAATTAGTCAAGTTTGTAAATAACATATTTTCTGTATTTTTGGATTCGATGTGACAAGTGTGCAGTAGACACTGGGATAGTGTAAAAAGAATTTTTTTTTTTTAATTGAGACAATTAAATTCTTTCACTGCGTCATTAGTAAGAATTAAGTGATGTATTCTGTATATCGACACAGTATACTGCTGGGATGAAGCAGAATCAATTCCTCATTTAATGTATTTCGTCGTTAGGATATTTTCAGGACGAAGAGAGAATAATTCGTGATTCTCGTATAAGTAATTCGAATAAAAAATTGGAAAATTCGATGATAAGGATTGGAGTCATAATTATTTAAGCCCTCATCAAATTATTCCTCCTAATATATCACTTCATTATCCTAATTAATAAAAATAATAATATTTGCGTTATTAAATCGTTTTTTATTATTTTTATATTTTTATCTGTATAAATTAGGAACTACGTGGAGTCATAAATGTTTCATCAGACCATTAAAATTTATTCATAACTCCTCATACAGTAAAAAATTACACCTTTTGGATAACATCTTTCGGTAATGACTCTGAATCTGTAAAATAATAATACAAGTAGAAAATACAGACTCCAGGAGTACGATTTTTGGTCTAAAGTGAATAATAAAATTCCCAGGATAAATAAATAAATACAACTTCATGCTTTAGACTCTGGATACGATTGACATTTTGTAGGGTATCAAAAAATATTGATTCGTAATCGATTAAAATGTACGAGACGTGGCAATAAATAGCTTCTTATCAATCTAGATTCACGTGACAATCCGATAATTTAGGAAAGTTCTCGTTATTTGCGCTCAATCCACGATTGAACAGACGACCGTGGATGAGTCGAATGCCAGGGGCTCTCCGAGGATTTTCTCCTCTCCGAAGTGTCTCAATCTTGCTGTCAGCAAGGTACAGGCATTCATCGAGGTCCCCAAAGAGGCCCAATTTACCTCATTCCATTGGTGTTCTTCTAGTATCGAAACTGGCCCTTTTTGCCCATTCCATTGTGATACACTCGCAGTGGGGTGTAGCGTCCATTTCCATTCATACCTAGAGAACAGAATTACAAACTAAAATGGGGAGACACGTACAGAATTTTAAAATAGCTAAACCCAAATCTATCTTAAATTCTAATCGGTATCTAAATTGAAAATCCAGTGCAAAACTCACACAAATTCTTCTCATGTTCTCGCAGTGCAGCTTTGCGAAGAAAAGAAAAGAAAAAAAAATCACCAAATGGATGAGTTCCCTCTCACTTGATCCCCCACAAAGAACAAATTACCTTGAACAACGGACGGTGTATTCCTGCTGCCCTGAACATTCTGTGCATGACACCTCGGCTTGAGAACTCCATGATAAACGATGAAGTAAACAACTGCAACAATAGCAGCAGCAATAGCCATGCACTGATACACGAGTTTGATTGATTCGACGTCAGTCTCCCCGAAGTCGATGTAGGCAGCGATAACAGCACCGAGACACCTGCCCACGCAGAAATGAGCAACAACAGGTAGTGCCTGAGCAGTGACAGTGAGATGCCTGGGGATGAGGTGCCTGAGATAAAGAATGGCAGTGATCCACATGATACCAAGTGTAAATAGTTCAAAGGCCTCAGCAGCGAGAGCCCACCAGGGATGATTAACGAGACTCAGCCCAGTGAATCTCACGATATACATCGTAAATGCTATTATCAGGAGATTGCTGTGTCCACAGTAGTCGACGAGGTGTTCAGACCTCCAGAGGAATACAATAGCTGGTACTGCACCAACAGTGAGAACAACACCCACTGTCAGGGCATCAGCTTGAAGATTTGACAGATGAAGTGGCAGATACGAGTCCATTGCACTCCAGAATGTACCCAGGATCATCATCACCAGGACAAGTGCAGCGGTTTCACTGCCATAACGTTTAACTGCACTCATTGGTACAGCCAGCATTCCTGATCTCGTGTGCCACCACCACTCGGGTGGACTCAGGGGCATTCCACTGGAGGACAGCGATACCACAGCTGTCAACACCATCAGCACGACGTGAAGGACTATTGGCAGGAGATACGGGGGCCGAGGTGATGTCAGGGTGTTCAGGTAGCCCGAGAGAGAGCCGAAGGTGGCAAAACCCAGAGAGCCAAATGCCAATTGTCTACCCACGTCACCACGTCCACAGGATGTCTCTCGTGTTGCTATCACCATCGCTGCGTCTATCAGAGCAACTCCAGCTGTTGGAAATATATCAGCTAGGGAACGAATCGTTATGTACATCCAGAATGTCATCTCTGGATCACCTGCCACCTGACTGCACTGGTTCTCTGTGTCGATGTTCACTGTGGCAATTGTAAATATTTTTTTTTTGTTTTGATTAATTTATTATTCTCTCGGTTATTCAAACCAAAAAAAAATTCTGAGGGTAAACAAAAGGAATTGAGTGCAAGACGTTGATTGCATGTGATGATTTTTTTTTCCAGGAAAAAGTGGATAAATTGCGGGAAATTAATTGAATAATTAATTTGATTTTTAATGATAGAGAGAAATTACCTTGCAGCATGGACGGATCGAGTAGATCGCACTCAACCGTGCACGAGCCGTTGTACCTGATTTCCAAATCATTGGGAATTCTGCAGTGGCTCTCGGCGATGGGGTAGGCACACCAGTCCCCTCGCTCTCGGGCGTTGCTTGCCACCTGGAAGCTCGCTTGAATTGACAAACTCCTTGAGGCATTCGTGTAGACGTGACAGACGCGCTCCTTGCCATTGTCAAAGCACAGGTGAGGTGGTGCTTTCTCAGCTGACACAAATCTCCGGTGTTTCGGGGCATTGTGTCGGTCCTTCAAATAAATATTCGAAATCTTTGTGGAGGAGAGAATAGAGTGGTATTGTTCGGATCAGTCAATGGAAATCTCTACTTGTATTTTTCTCTGGTTTTCCGTTTTTGTAAGAAAATTATTTTTATTTTTTATAATTTTTAAAATTTTTTATAATTTTTAAAATTTTTTATAATTTTTAAAATTTTTTATAATTTTTAAAATTTTTTATAATTTTTAAAATTTTTTATAATTTTTAAAATTTTTTATAATTTTTAAAATTTTTTATAATTTTTAAAATTTTTTATAATTTTTAAAATTTTTTATAATTTTTATAATTTTTTATAACGATTTTTTTTATAATTATTTTTTTTTATTCATTCTTTACAAAATTTTTTTCTAAAGAATAAAAAATCATCGGACACTCCCAAAACTAGATATTTCATAATTTATAATTCGTTAATAAATTTATAAATTTATTAATGAAATTCAATTCCAAAAACTCGCGATGGATAATTAATTACAGATTTAATTATCTCAGGATTTTCAAAGCTTTTCGTGATTAAACAATAAACGGGTAAATAAATGCGGTTTTCAATAATTAATACAGCTGTAATTATTTATTGATTTATGGGGATTAATATAAATAGTATTTCGCTGGAAAAATGATGGATTTGGAGTCAATCAACAGATTGACCACCGCCCATTCGATATCTTTCGTGGGATCAGCGAAAATCATTTAATCATTTCCTAATTACCTTTTTCCTCCACTCCACCTCATCATTGGTAAGATCGAGTGGTTTAACAGACAAATCTCCACTCCCCTCGAAATCAATGTCAGGTCTCCTCTCCGGTAGGTTAACAACCCTATTCCTGGCACTTTGCCTAATAGGAACAGTGGGTGGACACTCATAACGACAATTCCTGAGTAAAATACCACAGACTCTGCTGTCACTCGTCCAATTGTAACAAGTGGAGAACTCATTGTTCCTCTCCTGAAAAATGGTGGCACCGTTCCTATCGCAGGCAAACTTAAGAGTCGGTCGCAATTCCTTCGGCAATTCTATTCTCTCGACGATGGGTACCAGCAGGAGTAATGAGTAGAATACAGCAGACAGGAAGCTGACGATGGCTATCATAACCCGGAGGTATCGCCCAGTAGATGGTTTTGAGCCCTGACAACTCGCCAGTTTATCAGCCACTGGGGCTACGATCAGGGGACCAATTATAGCTATCACTGGGGATATCATGGACACCAGTCGTGTCTCCTCCAGGGTCAGACCAACCTTTACCATGTGGAGAGGAAGGAATGGAAATAGACAGCCCATTCCTTTAACAATTTTTATTATTATTGCAAAAAAAAAACAGAAAATTGGGAATTTAATGATTCAATTCATGTAATTAATGTGTAATTAATGTGTAATTAATGTAATTATTAAGCGAAATAATGTGGTGGACTCACCCCCGAAGAAGAGGAAGAGCAGGCACTTGAGAGATATGAGATTAAGGTTCACCAGTTTTTTTTCAGGTGCATCCTTGACGGAGCCCATGGTTTCGATCGATGCCATAGACATTTTCGTATCGTTATATATCCAGATACCCAGTGAATTACAGGCCGACTCTCCTCAAGATCATCCTGAGGGCGTTGAAACCCCTGCTATGAAAAAGCAACATTTAATGAGGCAAGGGGGACCTGAAATTATGTAGGGAGTAATGATCTCCCAGCGGATGTCAGCGTGTCTTATCCCATTGAGAGAACGAGACTCTAATAAACGCGTCCTGCACTTACGTAATCCGACCAAGATAATGTCTGCCACTGGGTTTTTTTTTTTTTACTTACTACTGTAATCGATAGTACTATAAACATTGATATGAGTTGTTTATTCTAGTCACAAATGAGAAAAAAAATGAAAGGCAAAGGGCGAATGGGCGATCGTCTCGTGCAGTTCTTCATTTTCTTTGTGTAATTTTTATAGCTCTTTTTATTTCTCTGGATTTTTTTTTATTCCATCAGCCTTCGGGGCTGTCAACATTATTTATCGCCATCCGGTTGGTGTTCCATTGATTGACCAAAAGGGAAAAAATTACATGCCCAGGGAAAAAATTCTCTTCAAGGGAGAAATCACTTGGATCCGGTTCCAGAGAGCGAAGGGCTTGATTTTTTCAAGGCGTGATTTTTTTTGGTAATCCCCAGGATTTTTTTGGAATATTTCGTTTTGGATGAATTGGAAAATTTCCACAAGTGTTTTGGTTTGGGGATTTTTTTTTTCCGTGGTGGAGAGATCAGGGTGTATCCACCTGCCCAGCGGTTCATTAACCTTCCCTTTTTTCCTAGTCATGGGTTCACGTTTCCTCTCTCTGCTCTGCCAAGCCGAAGGCAATTATTTTCAGCGTGAGATGATATCTGGAGCGATGCACGGACTTTCCTTTCTGTTTTTTTTCTCATTCCGATATTTTTGTTCTGACCGACTCCCAGGGAAATGAGAATTTTTATCCTAGGGCTCCACGGAGAAGACGTCGGGTCCCGTAATTCCACGAAACGAATTTCAATTCACAAAGTTTTCTCATCAACACAAGAGATTAACTAACTCCTCCAGCGATTAGTTAATTAATTAATCAAATCAGTGGATTATTTAATCAAATCAGTGGATTAATTAATTAATCAAATCAGTGGATTATTTAATCAAATCAGTGGATTAATTAATTAATCAAATCAGTGGATTAATTAATTAATCAAATCAGTGGAATAATTAATGAATCAAATTCAGAAATTTTTCATTAATTTGTCTATTTATTTGAATATTCAAGTATTTTAAAATTATTTAATGATTCACCGACGTCATTATTCCCCGGCTATTACTCCGGACCTTCGAGAAAATTTATTTTCGTTCCGTGAGAACCTTGCGTTTGAAATCTTCGAAAACCTGTTATCAACCCGAAAAACTCATTAACGACTGTGCGTTGGAAAGCCCCGCCCCCATAAAACGTAACGAATGTGAACATTACGAGTAGATAAATACACCGGAAAATAACGCGCACCAAATCGCGTGTATTACCCCAGTTCCATCCACCTCCAAACACAAAAAAAAAATCCCTCAAAATTACGCGATACCATACCTCCAGACGAACGCGAAACGTAAAAATGGCGGACCGCGCCCGAAATTCAATGATTTCCCTAATAATTTGTATTTTTAATTTTTTTTAATAACGACAAGTAAAAATTGCATTACAATTCATTATATATCATGGGATAACATCCCATCGATAATTCGTAATAAAAATTATAAA
>NW_011887753.1:1097371-1100690 GCF_000806365.1 Fopius arisanus
TAAACATTACAGATCCCCATTGATAACCCAACAATCCGCGTTAATTACCCCACAACAATTAAACCCACGTCGACACCAGCGAACACCAAATAACGATTAAAAATCGACAATTCATCGTCGACAATTACTTACACCTTCCGCCCCTCTGAATCTGAGGTAGATAGCGAAATTTTCGTGATTACCTTTTTTGTAGCTCTCATTGCTCTCTTCAAAAAAGATCTTCACAAGAATTGCGCTATGTCCCGTAGATACAGAGATATTCCGTCAGGATTGATTTAATTTTAGTGTAATCGGATCAGAAAGTTATTCAATAATTGTTTTTCAGTCGTAAATAGTCCGTTGGAGATGGTCAGAAGCTTCAGAATAGATTGTGTTGAGCTGATTGTGAAGTTGTTCATTGGTGCAAAAGGGATCGCCCCGGTACGACACACTTGGCACGTTTTTGCGCTTCTCTATCTGCACATTTGCACCTTCGCTACCCACATTAAACCACAGTCACCTTTTTATCCAACATAAAATACATACGGACTCTGTTCTCGTAATGAAGAGAACACATTTTAAAGAGTATTCATGTGTCTGAATGGGGGTCACGTACTCGTCGTAAATCCTGAGAATTAGATTCAATCACAGCATTGATAGATGCCCATTGAGTGCACTCATCTAATCTCCGTCGAGGCGATTTAATCCTCGAATCACATCGATTGCTCATCTCCACTCTTGCAAATTTTTATTGACAGAAAAATTATTTATTCAAAAATATCCATTGAAAACTCATTTTCAAAATTACCCAATGCAATGCAAATTACTGATTAATCAATTTATTCATAACGTTAATTAATATTGATATTAACATAATCTTCGAGTGATATTATTTTCCATTTAAAATTCAGATTAATTGCAATGATTATTGATATTAATTAATTCTTGGTAATTAGCTGACTGGGAGAATATGAAATATTAAAGATAAAAAATTGATCTCATTAATCAATTTATTCATAACATTAATTAATATTGATATTAACATAATCTTCGGGTGATATTATTTTCCATTTAAAATTCAGATTAATTACAATGATTATTAATATTAATTAATTCTTGGTAATTAGCTGACTGGGAGAATATGAAATATTAAAGATAAAAAATTCATCTAATTAATTTAATCTTAGAATAAAGTGAAATAGCGAGTCGCGGGGAATTTCGCGGTCTAGTCTTGAAGTGGGACAACTGGCAATCCTGAGTTTTCATTGAGAGAGTCTCCGATGACGAAGGACTTATCATTTTTGGAAATTACGTCAGTCTATACCGCTCGGTGGCATAAATTACTTCATCCTCTCACTCTAGTTGCCCTCGGATTCCGCGAAGCCTCGTGCATACGCTCTAAAAATAAATCCATGTCTAACAACACCCGGGGAATAAATAAAGAAATGCAATGTGAAATTGTTTCGGTTGTGAAAATCTATCTGGGCCTCGAATCATTTTGGAGTTCATAATTGGGTCAGCGCATGACGTCAGTCGATCCCTCGCGAAGATTTTTTATAAAAATTGATAAAAATATTTAAAATTCGTTAAATCTCGCGAAATGTTTTTCCCCGGATTTCACAGAAATATTCCATTTACATCGCAATTGTTTTATTATTATTATGATAATTATTATTTAATTGGAATCAAGCATTTTTGGAAATTATTGATTTATTGTTTAAACTAGCCATTTTTTATGGAAATATTCAAGTGTTTTTTATTACGGATAAGGATGAGGTTTTTTTTTTTGATCAATTGACATTTGAATTAAAAAATTTAATTTTTAAAATTCCGGGGAGTGCAATTGTCGGGTTGAATTTGGGAGATTAAATTCTCGTTGTTAATTAAAAATTTAGGTGTGTCGCTGGAAAATAATGAGAGTCATTTCAAAGTATTCCATCAACTTGAATTTTTTAATCCCTCGTGGTCATCAAAACTGGGTCAACGCCTTGCGTGTGAGAACAAAAATTAATCAATTAATCGAAAAGCCTAATTAAGTGATGAGAAGTTCTACAAGAAAAATAGAATAAAAATCTTTTCACCATTGAACAATCCGTATAATTTTACAAAAAAAATATTGGAGGATTGAATAATTAATTGCAAATGAATTTCAAATAATAAATTAAATGAGTAGTTAAATTTTTATGGGAGCAGATGAATCTTTGTCTTCGGAAGGCGGGACAGATAATGTTTACATCTCAAGATTTTCATCTTGCTTCAGGGTCGATTCAATATTCCATTTTATGACAAGCTGAGAATTGGTAGAAATGTCAGCTGCCCTCGTGCCCAGCTGGGAAAGATTTCCGAGGGGCAAATAATGGACCAGTTGATGGTCAATTAAACAAACTGGATCAAGGCTAGATCCTCTTCCCATTCAAACCCCCGTTGTCCCCAGCATCCCAATTCGAGAAGTGAAATTCACCTGAGTGATGGCTCATTAAAAACAATGAAACTAGAAATTTCTATTTTCACCGATTCAAAAAGAAAAGAGGAAATTCATCAACTAAAAATAATAGAAAGTCCAAAATCAGAATATTTCCACATTAACAATAAATTCTACACATTCACCCGTGTTAATGAATTTTATTTTATTTATTAAATCGCGTGACATGCGTGAGACAGAAAGGGAAAGAGATTTAACTGGATGAATATTAATCCGAGGAAATGCTAGATGTTGCGATGGAAATTTAAGCTTGTCCTGACAATTAACAGCTCCTCAATTGAACAAAGCATCAAGATGGAGATGACATTGATAATAAAGTTTACGGTACTTCTTTCAGACGCGAGTTCAACTCGTGTACTGTGTGTACCAGAGCAAAAACCGGTCTGCAGAATTATGTATTTCAATACT
Source organism: Fopius arisanus (assembly GCF_000806365.1). Taxonomy (NCBI): domain Eukaryota; kingdom Metazoa; phylum Arthropoda; class Insecta; order Hymenoptera; family Braconidae; genus Fopius; species Fopius arisanus. The sequence continues at coordinate 1,100,241 of NW_011887753.1, forward strand.
CTTCATGTTTATTTCCGTCGCAGGAAAGATATCCAGAAGATTCACAAAGAATTGTAAAATATCTACTATTTTAAAAGCCCCACTCGATCCTCATTTATTCCTAACAATTTCACATTAATCAAGGATTCGATATAATTAGGATATTAATTATATCCTAATTAATATCTAATATTTATGCCTGAACGATATTTTCTTTCGGATCGTCTGTGGTTTATTGAGTGGAAATTATTTCCGAGTGACAATGAATCACATGGAAAAAAATCATGGGGAGTGATTCCGGTGGACAAATACTCTAGGTATCAAATTAACGGACCCCTTTGAGACCCTCAGTGAATGCGACACTTTTATTTATTCTCTTCACAAACAAATTCGAATTTGCTTTCATCTGCAATCACTGCGTGCGTCATCATCAGTAATTAAATAACACCAGGTTGAATGAGTGAAATTGAA